>NW_025791375.1:0-148237 GCF_907164935.1 Osmia bicornis bicornis
GATACCGTTATTTAATCCAAGTTAATGCTTTGCTTCCTTCACTCTCTTTATGATCCCCTTGTATGATACTGCCAATGCTTTAATTTCTTAACATGGTGAATTGACCTTTCTACTGCTTGACGGGGAAGTGGTCGGGGGAGGACGAGGGCGAGTGTAGCTGGCCGGGGTTTTGGCTTGCCGGTCGGCCCACCAATCCTCTAGGCGGGCACTTTCCTTGTTTATAGTCAGGCATCATGGATGTTAATGGAGTTGCTAGCAATGTAACTTAACTACTGATTGGTCACGCTTTGCGACCACGGGCGCTTGCCTGAGGTGCAGGCTTGTAATACTGTCAATGCTGTTTGCTCACGCAGGACAATGGACTGTTTAACGATAAATGAGCTAGTCGCTTTGTAACTGTTGGTGTGGTGTTGGTTGGCTTGGGGAGGTGAGCGCCGAGGCATGGACTTTGGTTTTATTGAACTATGGTTCTCTAATTACCACCTCGCACCTGCTTGTTGCTTGTTGATGTACTTTGCTCCTTTTCTTCCTTCCATTTTTACAGTCTACGGTTACGCTCTTTCCGTTATTTTGTTTTGTAGCGTGGTGCTGGTTATTTGATTGAATTGTTATTGGAGGTTTGGGAAGTTAATTAGTATATTGATTGATTTATTTAATATCACGCTGTCATTTAGTAGTTTCTCTTCACTCTATGTTGACTCATGAAACTTAATAGGTCAGTCAGATTTTTCTTTACTAGCTGCTTTGGTATTCGTTTCGAGTATAATTATAGTTACGCTTGATTGTGGAGTGAGTTGCTGTTTTGCGTGCGACCTTTGGCGGTTTGGTTCTGTTGCCTGGTTTGGGTTGTATCTGTGGTCCACTGCTGGTTGCTGCTGCGCCCGCTAGATGGGACTGTTGGCCTCTCCTGCGTGTATTGCAGGCGCCTTGGTGGCTCTGGCTCTTCACGGGCTCTTTTGTTGTTATTTGGCAACTGATTCGCGGAATGGCTTGCGGACGCCTTGGTGGAGGGCTTTGTTGGTCTCCTGCATCCCTTCGGGTCTCTCTCCGGCTATGCACCTTCGAAAGCAGGGGCAGTGACCCTGGGTCGATGCTGCACTTAATGGGGCTTGGCCATTGTACTGGCAGACCTTACTCTGTCCTTTTGGCGGGTTTATTTGACCTGCTTCTCCTCTACTTAAGTTTGATGGCAGTCATTCAGCCCAGTACTCGTTTCTAAATTCCTGTCCTCATTAATTTGTTTGTGTCTTTATTTTATTACATCTCTATCCTGATTCACTGTTAATTTTACTCGAGTTTTACTCAATTTGTTATGTAATTGCTTGATCCAATAATAGTTCTGATCTCGTAACGTGGTTGAGGGATTTATGGGAATTTGCCTGCGTTGTCCTGATGGCCAATAACTTTTGATCCCATCTTAGTCATACTCTTCTTGACCTGGCGCCCCGGCTTTAACGATCGGTGATTAATCTGTAACTTATTCTATTATGAATTTTCAGCTTGCTCGTCATGATCAGACCACGGTCTGGCGGGGTACCTCTCCTCTATTCACTTTATCTCACTTTGGAAAGGCCTTGGTGCTGGCCTAGGTTCCGTTCTGAATTTTCTTTTCAATCCAGCTGACTAGAGTTGATTGTGTCTTTAAATTTAGTTATTCTTCTTTTAATGCTAATTAACTTGACGGCTTAATGCTGCCTCGTGGATATTTAATCTGTTTTATTTCTGTATTATTAACTATTACTTCCTCTGCTCGTATTATCGTGACTCATTGCTGACTGTCACCTTTATATTCGCTCGTCTTTCTCTTGTTTTCCTATCCTTCTACGGATCAGACTTATGGTTTGCATCTGTTTAACTCACTTATAGGCTGTACTCTGACTTTTTCCTACCTTGATTATGATATCACCTTGACTCCATCCTTTCCCTGAGTTTGGTTTGTTTTGATTTTCTTCTCCTAATCTTTTATAAGCGGGAAATTTAGTTTCTGCCTATTCGAGTATTGGTCATAGGGCGGTTTTAATTGCATCTCAGATTATTCTTGGTGAAGCATGTCATCAGGTCTTTGGTTATTATTTCCTACTCTGACATTCATTTCTTTATCCATTCATTCCTATCCTTCCCCTGATTTATTCTGGTTCTGTCTCAAATTTTGAGGATGACCTTATTCTGATTTCAAGTGATCATATTTAGTTCATATATTTATTATTCTTTTCGTGGAATCTATTACTAATATTACTTACTCATTCATTTAGTTTAGTCTCTTTGGTTTTTTACGAATAGTTTTGCTTCATTTAAGCTGCTCCTACTTTGATTTACCTTTTGTTTGACTTGTTCTTGTGATTTGTTGTTTTCATTCCCTGCTTCGCCAAATTAAGTGAATCCTGGTCCTAATCCCATTTGTATTTATATATTTAAACTTACTAGGCAAATCTTACCAGGCTCCTCCATTCTTATATGCCAATTTTTTGTCTCGATCTTGTCTAATTCCTGCTGAGTTAATTGAGTTATTTGCTCTGGGCTCTTAATTCTGGTTGGCCGGGTTGCAGTCGGAATAATTTTATCGTATACTTGGGTGCATGTATGTATTTAAATTTGTCATTTAAATTTTACCGGTTTTCCACCTGCGGCTTGTTTATTGTTACGATGTGTCTCGGTCATGTTCTCATTCATCATCCTATTATCCTAACACATTTTTTATCGCATCTGCTTCATCTAACTCGAGGAGTTGATGGCACCTCTTTATGTAGGCTTATTTCAGAGCTTTGCTTTTCTGTTTGGTATTATTGTAGTGCTCACCTTCATTTGGGTAACGTTTCCCTTTTCCCTTTTCCCATTCACTTTTACTTTCTCTTAAATTTAGGGCCCTGTGGGGCCGCCTTACCAGATGTACGTTGTCTCCCCCCCCCCCCCCTCCAGAGTGTTGTGACGACTTGAGCTCTCTCAGCTTGGAGGTAGTATAGGTTTCTGACTCCCTCTTGCTCCGGTAAATGACCTGGCATACCTCCTACTCCTACTTAGTATATTTATACTAATTTACTGCTTATGCTTATCTGCAGTTTCCTTCGATTACAAATAATTCGCGGTATACTATATTACCTCTGAACCTTTTCATCGTGTGTATACTTTAAATTATATCTTATCCCTTAGTTTCGTTAATCTTATAGGGTACGGTCTTTCGGGAAGGCGGGTACTCTTTATAGCTATTAAATCCTATGCCTCTCAGCCTGCCCTCATTTGGATAACTCAACTTTGATATGCTCTTGCTTCCCGTAGCACTCTTAGTCGGCAGTCTCCTTGATTCCTTTTATTCCTCTTCGCTTTTCTCTCCTTATCATTCTTTTGTCCTTTTGTGACCTGATGTGGCTATACCAGCCTCGCCATTAGTCGAGCCTTGCTAAGGCGTATTTTGCTGCCTGAATGTAGGACTGTTGTAGTGTCAAGCATTATCGCGATCGAGGGTCGTTGCCTTGGCGCGGGCTGGTGTTGGTTACAGTTACGTAGTTGCCTCGTGTTAGGGTTCGGCCAGCCGTTGCAGGATATATATCCAGTGTTCGCATTCGGGTGGCGTCTTATTTCGTTCCTTTACGATGTTCCCTTTTATGGCGTTCCTGCAAGCCTGTTTGGGTCACGGGTTCCTTCTTGTAAACTCCTTGCGTGATGCTGGCCCTCGGTTGCAGATGGTGGGTGGTCCTCATCCCGGGGTGGCTGCTTATATAATCTTCAACTAATAATTTATTCTCAATCCTTATTTAATGCGATTGTATAGTCATTCTGATGTTATTGGTGCCTTACTTTCGCAATTATAATTTTAATTTAATTTATAATTTAATTCATAATGTATAATTGAAAATTGTATAATTTTCAGTACGCTTCACTGACAATAACCTATCCATTAGATGCTTCCACATGAAAAGGACATACGTCTCGTTATGCTTGATAATTGCCTGTACTGTTTGAACCTTTATTGCAATGCTGCTACTGATGGTACTTGCATTTCTGCAGTGTTTGCAGGCGTTATACTATTTATTTACTTACTCATTGATTTATCTACCATTATTGTATTCTATACATATATACTTGATTTATTATACATATTATTTAATTAGTTTAGTAATTCTCAGTGCCTTCTGCCGTCGCTGAGGGTTAGGAGGTTGATTTTGTTTTATCGTGATTTATTAGGTTATCGGGGTGGGTGCTCATTCATGTGCTGAATGATGGGCTGCTGACTGGAACGTTGCACTACGTTCACTTAGCAGCTTACTGTTGATTGATTTGTGGACGAATGGGCGGACTTAGTGTAATTCATCATCTACATAACTTCCTGGGGTATTATTCCATTTTAATTAGTGTATTATTTCTACTTCGGGATTATTTTGGAATTTTATTCTCTCTTGTGCTCTGATTCGGGCATTCATCGGGGACTCAGCATCCCTGGATATTTTCGGTTATGACCTTTAGTTATTTTACTTGGGTCCTGATATTTGATAATATACTCGTCACGTGTTCGTGGCAGCCTAGGGGTTGTATACTCTAGAGTCACCTGTGGCCTTTTACCTGAGGAGCTTAATGGTATATTATCTTAACTATTATGACTTACTGAACGTGTACACACGCAGTTTACGAACTTGGACTTGGGGTATGTGACCTTGTAAGGCAACTTTCAGCTCCGAACATAATTCTGGCATTTGTCTGCTTTCGTTTACATTTCAACCCTCAGCATTCCTGTCCTCCGGTTTGGTTCTACCTGCTCTTTCGTTTATTGGGTGGCTCTATGGGCGAGTCGGGCATTCGGTGTTCCTGAGGTATAGTATTCTACTCATTATGTTATCATAGTTTATTGTTAGTGGTTGAGCATGCTCTTCTTTTGATGTCATTCATTTATTGATCCTATCTGTTGGTCCCTTTAGATTTGGTTCGCTAAGGCCTTTCCGATCTTACGCAGCAAAAACTTGAATTGAAAATCAAAGTAATTTGAGTTGATTCATTCCAAATTATTAATTTCGTTGCCTTACCATTGGTGCGGTCTGGTCTGTCTGCTTTGACCTTAATTTGGCTCGATTTAATTCATGATCTAACAATGTATTTAAAATTATTTAATTCCGCCCTATACTTCAGTTTCTCCGGCTATGTTATCCTCTTTGATATTGCTCTGTACATTAACATATGGCCTTGTACAGTGGTTTTGGTGACCATGCTCGGCTGATCTTAACTGAAATGGTTATGTTTAGTCTGCTTTTCTATATTCTGTACTGCATTAAAGGCGTTTTGGGGAATGTTCTTTGCGCCTGGCAGGGACTCCTGCATTGAGGCTGCGCCTGGTCTTGTGGGAGATATGTTATATACCTTGGGGCGATTATGGTGCTGTGGCTCGGGGGCCCTTACCTTTAGTTGTCTTTTGTTCCACTCTCACTGTCCTGTTTGATTGACTATATAGAAACTATGGTACTTGGCTCTTTGGTGATCTTATTCGCCTGATTGGCTTCCACGCAGATTGATGTTGCACTCTGTAGGTGTAAGATCTTAGGCGATTTACACTTTTGTTCAACAAGATTTTATCCGATGCTGCTGCATCGTAATTTTTAGCTACCGCTGTTTACTAAACTAGGGTTTTCTTAAATACGAGTGGCGATAGCTTATGCGTTCACTTAGTATATTTATATTTATATTTACATTAATCGGGTAGATTAATGC
Source organism: Osmia bicornis bicornis (assembly GCF_907164935.1). Lineage (NCBI taxonomy): Eukaryota > Metazoa > Arthropoda > Insecta > Hymenoptera > Megachilidae > Osmia > Osmia bicornis. The sequence continues at coordinate 5,692 of NW_025791375.1, forward strand.
ATTTATTTAGCCTTTCCAATTTCCAATTTTAATAACTTCATTATACCTTAACAATGTTTTGGTCGAGTCTGGGCCTTGACCGATTTAATCTTTGAAATAATTTCGGACGTAAGTATGAGTGAAGCACGGCGATCTATTACTAATCTTGCTTGATACAACGAATACTGCATATGACTTATTATAACTTATCCCTCCTTAGTTTTGCGTTATTACTATTATCCTATTCAGTTCTTCCTTCAAATTTTCTATGCCTCAATATATCTGCTACAGGGTGCGATGATGATGGGGTGATCATTGTCGCTTCTGACTTTCGTTCACTAAGCTGGCATCTGGTGGCCGATTTAATGGTCACTATAGGCTATTTCTATTCGTCTTGTCTTCTGTATTGCACCTGGCTGCTATTAAAGTACCTTAACCTTTCCTTACTTTTCTTAATGGATTATAGACTATTCCATATCACTATGTGACTAGATAATGTTCGCCAGGTCTTATTTGGTGCGCTCTCTTTGTACCTTGACCTCAATGGCATATTTCACTACGGGTTCCTAGAAATCCGAATAAGTAGGAGATTGCGAATTTAGAAACAAAACCTAACCGCATATATGGTATAGTATTTACCCTTAATGTCTTATTTCTGGTGGTATACTCTTATTTTTTTATTACAGTTTGCTGCCCATATATTTGGCTTTGCTCTAATGTTAAAGGTGCCTGCTTTCTCAGTGGCCGTATATATTCGTTTGTAACTGCTCAGTTCATTCATATTTGTTTTGATTTCGTGATTGATTTACTTCTTTCTTATTTCATTATTCTTTCCTTACTTACTATTTATTATTTATGATTTATGATTTATGATTTATGATTTTGCTGACATTTTCTAGTTGTTTCTGATTAACTCCATTCCTGAATTTTGCATCATGCTCCCTTACAAATTGTGGGGGCTGGTTCGGCTGGCCTACAGTCCATTGTGGGTATATTTTGGTACCTGTGGTGGTTAATGGTTGCCGATACCTTCGACGAATCTATTGGGCATCGTTCCCGCTTTGTAAGTTCATTATCTATTTCAGAAACCTTAGATATTTAAATTTAAAACTTAAATCTTTATTTGTTAATTCATAATAGTTACTCTAATAATTATCTAATTATTTAGCTTATCTAGATTATCACCTAGACAAGATATTTCATCTTGTCTAGATTAATCACCTTTTGTACCCTATTTACCTCTGCCTTACTGATTTGAGCTTGTTGAGAAATAATCCAACATATGCTCACTATTCTTTAGTTTCATGAGTCTTACAGGAGTCTTAGTTCATTGATGCCTTCTGGTATATTTGATTAAAGTGACTGTAATTACAAGGTACGGATTACAGACTATTTATAATCCACGGTCTGATCTGAGGGAGTGGGAGGTGACAGCGTCCTCTGTTGAGCTTATACGCTCTTCACGGGAAATCGGGATGGGCGGGGAGTGGGGGGTGATGCGCGTATGCTCGTGAGTTGCCCATCGCTGCCGGTGGGAGGAGCTGTCTTGATCAGCGTATTCATGGTCTCATGAGAAATTGATAGACCAGAAGTTTCCGCGTCGAGGTACTGACGTGAATAATAGGCGAGGATAGTGAGCATTCTGCAATCACTCTTTATAGTTGTGGCTCGTGCTTCTGGGCTGTACAGTTCAATGGTTTATGGGGTTTCTAATGGGATTTCTAATTAATTGGTGAACTCCATTGGATATTCCGACAGTGTACGCAGTGCCCGAGTGCGTTGTGTTCATTACACGCTACTCGCTTTTGATTTCTCGATCTGATTATTCTCACTTCAACCATAGCTATTCCTTCAGTCTCTTGGCTGATTCCGCCACTTAACGGTTATATTGATACGGCACATTGATAGTCAAACATGGGCATATATATTACGTACAGGTTACATTTTTAGGTTGTGTTCACGGTTGTGATAATCGTTGATGAACGTGGCATATTGCACTATAGTGTCGCTGTCTCAGGGCACTTATTTTGCGTGATTTTAATTTTGCTACTATTGTCGTTACTTCGGGGCAATGAGATAGTCGATTAGATTTTCAGAGATTTTGTTGAGGTTTTGACTTTATTAATTAATTAATTATTTAATTAATTTCGTTGTGCAAATTTTGAATACGATATATTGTCTAAATGGCAGGTTCGAGGGAGGATAAAGCTGGGAAGGTGAATCTTACTGAGGGGCCCGATGAGGTGTTCGATATTCAGTGGTCTGAGTCCGGAAGTGGGAGTGACTTGGACATTGGAATGGTGCACGGTTCTCCAGTCACTCGTTCACCTTTTTCTTTGAGGCGTGATGCAGCCGCTATGCAGGGCACTAGCGGAGGCACCGGAAAACATTCTCTTAAGGGACCTAGCAAGGTCAAAAAACCCAAATCGGGGGTATCTGTTGGAGCCTGTGTGGGTGGAGGGGGGGGGGGGGGGGGGGGAGCATCGTGGTGCTCCCGCTTCGTGTGCCTCTGCTGCCCCTTCCTCAGCTTGCTCATCTGCGCTTGTCCCGACTTCTTCTGCTTCCGCTTCTGCCGGTTTGTCTTGTTCCTCGACTGAATCTGGAATCGTTAGGGGAAAGGTGTTTGGCCCTCTTATCAGAAGATGTGAGGTGATACGTTCTCCACGCTCTAAAACTTCTGCTAATGTTGCGGTTAGGAATCTTCCTGTTGCTAAACGATGGGTCAAACCGACTGAATCCAATGGGGATGGACCTCGGGAATTAGGATTATCTCGTTCCACGGTAATGAGACTTAAGACTCTTCCGGAATGCTCGGTCGTGATGACTTCGTTGCCGGCCCCATTGCCTGCTTCGTCCAAACCACTTCCTCTGGTGACGGCGCAAACGTCAATAGCATCAGTGTCTGCTGTCATTAAACCAAAGGCTGGCACATCCGGGGGCACGAGGATATCATCAGATCCTCAAAATGCCCACCATAAAAGGACTTGCAGTCCAACTTCATCCGTCATTATCCTCGATGATGATTTTTACGAAGAGTTTAATCCATCACCAGTACGAGGTGCGACGTCCTCTGGCGTTGGGGACGGTTGCCCACGGGGAATTGCTACTGCTACTTCTTTGGCGGGAGTGACCTCTGCCACCGAGAAACGTGCACTAATTAATGCTGGTGCTGCGGGCATTGCTGCGTCGTCTGTGGTGGGCAATTGCGATGTAGGACATAGTCTTGCTTACGGGGGAGGGGGGAGCGCGATTGGTGGATCCAAAGCGAACACTATAAATATTAACATTAACAAGGGAAAGGGTAACAATGAAAGTGATAATAAAAATGAAATTGCTAATTGCAATGTCGGTAAGGGTGCGAAGGGTGGTGGTGCTTTTGATGGGGGTTATGGTGGCGGTAGTGGGGGTGGTGACGAAAGGGTTCACAAGAGGGTTTTTGACAATGACAAAATGCTTAGGGCTAATAAAAATCCTGACCTATCGCGTAGTGGGGGAATGTATCAACTACGTGCTAGCCTTGAGCCTGGAATTGGGGATGGAAATACTACCACTAATTTAACAGGACCTGCTCAGACTGGTAACCCCCAAGTTAGTAATTCGCATAACCCTCATAGTAACTCCTCTCTTGATGAAGCGCAATCTGCTGCTTCAGATGAAAGTAGAACCGTTGTTAGAGTCAAGTGTGGCGAGAAGGGACACGGATTCGTTGACACAGTTCGGGAAATAAAACGCTCTGTTGGTCCTTGTTTTGGAGAAAACAGTGTTTTAGGAATTCGGCGTGCTTTTGATGGATCGGTTCTCTTCACTTTCGCGGCCGGGAAAAGGCGTGTGGCAATCGAGTTTATTAAAAGAATTGAGACGAGACTTGGTCGAAGTTGGACCGCTTCATTTAAATACAGGTTCGTTGCAATGGAAATATTCGAGGTTGATCCTACGATCGGAGTTGATGAAGTCTTAGGGGTCGTTAAACGTATGGTGGGAATTAGTAAAGGTGACAACCCGGTCATTCGACTGGTTAGTTCAGGGTTGGACCGCGATGGTAGGCTCCGTATTAAATTCGAATGTGAAGAGGTTTTATCGAAGCGGGTGCTGGCGTTGAGCGGTCTGCGGGTGGGATGGAGTTTGGCGCGTATTAGGATTAATCACAGTCCGGTGGGACAGGATTTTGAGGATAATAGTGACACTAATGACGGAATTAATGATGATAAAATTTCATCAATTTCCACATTTACCGCTGTCTCTACTCGCTACAACACTAGGATTGGGAGAGGAACTGGTTCACTGGTCGAGCTTCGGGGACACCGACGCACCGTGAAACCGGGCCGTCGGACTCCCAATAATTGTTAATTCGCTGACAATATCACTGGTTTTCGCTATTTTCTCCTACGGGGATTGACAGGATCATGCAACCTTTTATCCGCTGTAACGTGGTGACACCTGTGCCCCCCCGTTACAATCGCTGCGCTTCTCCCACCTCAAATCCCACCTAGAAATGACCCTTAACCCTCCTAACACCTCACGCCTTTCCCCGCCCGCCGGTGTCGGGCCGATGGAGGCGACGGACAAGAGACAACAGGGATCACCCGCAAGAAGGAGCTACGAGGCCGGCGACAGACCTCCCACCCTCCAGGAGAGGAAAAGCAACGCGGGACTTCGGAAAAAGAGACGAAGCGGCCCAGCAGCTGAGACAAACATCCACCTGGAGCCATCTGTCGCCGAGCCCGAAGACATCAGTCCACCCGCCACGGCCGGAGATCCGCCAGCCCCATCGAACCCGAACACCGGCAGATCGACAATCGATAACCAATCTATTCCGTTGCCAGAAAAGGCCCCCTTCCTATTCCCCATCCCCTCCCCAAAAATCATCCCGCGACGGACCCGTCGTCGCGGCAGCGACGACGAGCCGTCACTGAGCCCTAGGCTAAACAAGCGAACATACTGAGTATTGAAAGCGATTATAAAGAGAGATTTCGAGAGTGCGAAGGAGTACCGAGAGTGAGTGTGGAGTTCGAAGTAAGCCCTTTCGTATTATTGTAGAAGTTTGTGAGTTTCGGCAACGGCGATCTTCGATTGCGGACTTGTGTGGCCGCGTATCGCGCCGGTCATCCCCCGTTATATTTCTTGAAACCCTTTTGTCCAGCCCCCAACATTCCCGTCTAACAGCATCCTCACGCGTAACGTAGACGAACTTCCAGAAACCTCCCTCACCCTGAGATCTTCCCTAACCCTCGACAAATCCTCCTTGCGTACTCCCCTGCGAGATTGTAAGGACGTAAGTGCCACGAGTCCCATCCCCTGTAACGACCCCCATTCTGTCCCTTTGTCCAAATTTTGATTGCCACCGCGAGTGGCTGGCGCCCAACGTTTATACGAAACTAGTGTGTGAAGAGAATATAGAGTGAACCCCCGAAAGGGTCACACCGCATATAATGGTTTTATATTCATTTATATTCTTTTACTTTTATTGTATTTAGTTGGATTGTGACCATTACGGTACTACCCCATTCCTACCGTTAGTCATTATTTTATTATTATATTATTGCTTTATTATTTTCATTTCATTTGGTTATTTTATTTATTGTTTGCCCATCGTTAGGTTTTCCATTCATATATTATTTTAGGCGATGGTACTTTGCTTTAATTATTATTGGTATCTTTCATCCTACATCTTATTTAAATTAATACATTCTAATTATACTTTATTTATACTATTGTACTTTTATTCGCGTTTATATTATGTTTGTTTTATGCGCAATTCATTTTGATTAATTTCTCATTAATATCACCTTTAATATCCTAGCGTATTCTGTATTTGGCTAATAAATATCTCATATTTTGTTAAACCTGTTTGATTATTTTCATTTGTGGTACACCATTTATTTATTAATATAAGACTACCTTATTCTGATTAATTCTGGTGACCTTGTGATCTATTTACCTCACCCTTTAATAACCTTTGCGCCTAATCCCCTCCACTTACTCCACTTACTCCACTTATATTTTCGTTCCTTTTTATTCCTTACACTTTACTTGTCCTTCATGCTATATTCCATGAATACATGCAAATTTCTACATGACTGTATTACTCCCTAGACTTGAGGTACTTAGTTGGAGGGTCACCTTTTCTACCTGTCAAACTACCTACTCTTACCTCTCCAACTCCCTTTTCACTTACATCTTACTTTAAAGGTTCTCAAATGAATACACGTACATGAGTTTTGCTGTCACTTAACTATTCATTACCCTTTCTATGGTTGTTATATGTAGTGTTCTACTTACCCCTATCCTCATACCTCTTACAGTTATTTCATCCTGTCCTTAGCCTAGCCTCACAGGTTGCAATGTAGAAGGGGAATGAGCACCACTGTCTTTTCTCTTGCGTTTTGTTCTATTGTTCAGATTGACCTTTTGGTATATTCTTTTACCCTCAGCTTTAACTTACACTTCGATGCTTCCTGGTTTAGTTAACTTCTACATTACCTGCCCTTTAGTTCCTGCGATGCCTTGAGAATCTCCTTGTCTGATTAATAATAAACTAGTTATGGTAACAATATACCTTACTTTTATAGGTTGCTTTATGTCTCAGTTACATACGTCTCTTTATTCTCTTCGAACTTCTGCTTATTATTCGCCAAAGTAATACTATTACAATTGTTACCTACCTTCCTTCCATTTGATCCCCTTCTGAGAAATACCTTCCTTCCTTTACTGGATATTTGTGACGAGGTTAGTATGGATTTTGCTTGATATGGATCTGGATAGTGATTGGATCGAATAAATTACTCCTTAAATCTGTTTGGGATATATAATACGTTTATTTAATAAATAATTCTTTCTACTGTCGCATTTTAGTTTATATTCCTACTCCCTCTTTAGGAAGTGTCGTTTGATTATTAACGCTTCAGTTAAAATTACAACTTATACATTCGTTCGCCTCTTTCCTACTTTCTTTATTTCTTTTCTTCTGTCGCTAGCTTTAGGATTATAATTTATAAGGGATCAACCTACTATCATTGGCTCTTACGGTTCCCGTTTTTCCTTATCCTACTTACTAATTATCTCAATAAATGTTACTAGTTGCTTAGGACTGATTGCAATTGGCCTCTGCGCATTTAATTAATTCAATTAACTCATCTTTGTCTACGGCGGACTCGACGCCGGGGTGGTACTAGGTTACCACGCTCTCGCGCGCGCCCTATACTTTCTTTCTTCCTTAATATTTCGGTTATGTATTTAAGTAATGTGGTTCTCCTGTTTTCGTCTAGGATGCAATCTATCAAGGTTTCGGGGTATAACACCCCTATTTCCAGGGTTACACGGACTCGTTCGGTCGCCCATCGTTCGCAGTGGAATACGGTATGTTCGGCGTCGTCAATTATAGGGGGATGGCAGAACCAGCAGTAGGGGGTACTGCTTCGTTTTATCCAATATAGGAAGGACGAGAAACATCTATGATTGGTTAATACCTGGGTTAGGTAAAAATTTAAGTATAAGGGTCCTTGTCTTTTTATCCACTCTTCTATATTAGGAATTAATCGGCGAGTCCAAGCACCGTGCCGGGCGGTATTCCAATGTTGTTGCCATAACGCATACATTTCTTTTCTTACTTCTCTCATATACTCGCTGTACTCGTCTTCCGTTTCGGCTTCAAAACCGTATAATCTGTGACGGGCATGTACTACTAGATGCCAGGGCGGGCAGCCGGTCAAAACCGTCAAGGCATCGTGTGATACGGTTTGATAGGAGCGGGCAACGCGCATTAAGCCTAGCCTTTGGGTGGGTAACATTAGGGTTACCATATTTTTATATCTAATAGCCTCGTGCCATACTGGGGCAGCATATAGTACAATCGATTCCATGACTCGATAATATAATAACCTGGGGCCATAACCCCCTCCGCGCACGTTAGGAAGAAGCCATGATAAATGATGAGCTACTCGAGTGGCTTTTTCAGTCACCTTTAATATATGACTTCTGAAAGTTCTATTGGTATTGAACACACCAAGGTATCGCATGGAGGAAGCGGTTTGTATCACTGAGGACTCGTGTTTCAGGGTTAAACCAGCGGGGATTCTGCGACCTGTTAATAAAATGGCTTCTGTTTTGTGGGCTGCTAGGACTAAGCCGTTCTGTTTGTACCAGGAACCTAATCGTCTGAGCGTCTCCTCAGCTATTTCACGTATTCTATACAGAGTGGATATGATTATTATCGCAAGATCATCCGCGAAGGCTATAGTGGTTACATTGCGCGGTAATATAACTTCTAATATCGAATCATAGGCTAAATTCCACAGGAATGGCCCTAATACTGATCCCTGTGGAACTCCAGCAAATGCTTCTTGCTCTACCCACAAGCCGTCGGGTAGGGTGGTACCTACTAACCTGGTGCTTAAGTAGTTTTCCAACATGACTAATAAGTGGGGTGGGAAGTCTCGTCGTTTTGCTGCCTCTATTATGATTTTCCATTTTACAGTATTGAATGCATTCTTTACATCTAGACCTATTAGTAGGCAGTGGTTTGCAGAATATCTTGCCCGATTCCATTCGGAAATTACTACTTTCATAGCTTGCATTGTGGAACGTTTTTTGCGAAAACCGAACTGTCGCGAGGATAAATCGCCGGAATTTTCTACGGCTTTTTCCATAAGTTCACGTAAGGCATATTCAAAACCTTTTCCTAGGTTTGATAATACACAGATAGGACGTAAGTCGGAATAGGAATTGAATTGTTTTCCGGGCTTCGGTATCAGAACTAAACGACCAATTTCCAGGAATTAGGGAAATATCCTATCGATAGCATGCATTAAACAGGTCTTTGACCCATTCGGGGGCTAATTTGATAAGGGGCGTTAGTGCCCTCTCGGTTATCCCGTCTCGCCCGGGTGCTTTTCCTCGGGATACTTTTGCTAGGGCCTCTGCGGGCTCCCGTGCGGTAAAGGGGGAAGGGTGTATTTGGATCCGGTTCTATGGGAGCTTGTTGCGCGGAGGGTGAGGCTTGGTTTGTGCCTGAGATTTCTCGTGTTTGATTCCCGGAAGGGGGGGGCGTTTGAATTAAAATCGATGTTTTGCGGTCTACTCTGAAGGGCGCGACTGGGACCTGGCTGTGGACTGGGTGACTGGTTTTGAGTGGTATTGGTCGGTGGCACTAGGCAGATTTGTCCTGCGGGGCGGCTCGACACAACTGAAGTTGGGGGGGACTCAAGGTTATTTGTTGTTAAGGGTTGGGTTACAAATAACTGTGATACTGCCGTTCTAAATTCGGTCTCGTTTAAACTTAGCGGGGGGGTTTTTCCCTTTAAGCGGTTCATTACCCCCTTATAGGGCTCTCCCCAGGGATCGCTAGGTACTTTGTCTATCATCTTGTTCCACGAGGCATCTTTGCTTTGTCGGATTGCCTTGATTAGTGCGCGGCGATCTGACATCATGCGTTGATGTAACGGGTGTTGGGGACTTATCAAAGTACGTTTGTTTTTCGAAATACTCGAGGATGCGCGCCGCCATTTTGCACGAGATCGCGATGCATTTAATCTTAGTTCTGATATTTCTTTGGTCCACCAGGCCACGTATCTCCGTTTTTTGAGGGAACTACTCGGTTTTAATATTCGGGTCGACTCGTACCACGACTCTATCTTTGCAATCGCGCTATCTATACTAGCGGTATCTTCAAAACTAAAAATGGTTCGGTCTCGGATCCATGACTCAGTGTCTTCTGGGAGAGAAAGCTTCTCCTTAATGATCGTAATCCACGCTTCGGGGTCGGAGGGGCCGTAGTGTATACTCCACGCGGAATTCATTGACGACGATTCAAAGGTGCTTGTTGAGGCAAAGCGATGTATTAGGTAATTATGATCTGAACCGGTGTATTTTTGGGACACGAATGATTTTTGCAGGCGTGATTTTAATGAATAACTGCAAGCCATCGCGTCTATTCGTGACTGTTGATTGTTTCGGACAAAAGTGGGGCCTCCTGTGCTATTCACGGGTATAAGACTTGTTTGCTCACATAGGCGAAGCAATTTGAGTCCTCGTGCATCGGTGCGGTCTGAGCCCCATTGGACTGAACGGGCGTTAAAATCTCCACATATTATTTTGGGCTTTGAGGACGACGCGATCCCGGCTGTTAAACCATCCAATTGGCCTTCGTATGTTTCCATCGTCAACGAAGGGGAAAAATAACAACCTAATATTATAAAATCTCTAGTTTCTAGGCCAATGCAACCGTCTGAGGTGTGTCTCTTACGTACTATACCCAACTCGGTGGTTCTGGGGGCTCTCTCCACGTACCATACGCTCAGGGATCCGCTTGGATCTGTGTGCCACTCTGGTCTTGGGAGATACGGCTCACTGATCACGGCGATGTCGACATTGTAATCATGCACTACCTGCCATAATATGTCCTGAGCGGCTCGGCAATGATTCAGGTTTATTTGTAGAACCATGAAAGCGGACATTGCTGTTTCTGTGAATCGAAAGGTAGTGTTAGTTTGTAGTCATACATACGCCCTCCTGTCATAACCCATCTGACTTTGTTAATTTAAGGTTCACGTTCTTTACTATTGTGTTAAGATCCACTTATATTTAGATTCACTGACTCACCTTTTATATTGAATTAATTTCTGTTCCTCTTGTTATATCTGTCTTTTCTCCTTGCCCTTTTCTTATGACTTCTCCTCTTTTTGATGAGTTATGGTCCCTGGTAACATGGGTATATATATATATATTTTGTGATTCAAATTAGGGGCTTTTCCCGGTTCTCATTACTCTTATTCGGCTTATAAATCTGATTGATTAAGGTTTATACTTATAAATCTAGAGGTGATATATCTGCCTATATTTGTCACGAAACGTGGCTAATTGTATTTTATTAAGGTTTATTTATGATAAGGAATTATTGGCTTGCCTACTTACTCTAAATGACTCTGGCTGTGCTGCGGATTTGTTAATATCTCTTTTCACTGGTTAGACGAGATGCGTATTATGAGACTGGCGGTGCTCATGTGAGTTGCAGCTTTCCCTCTCCTTGGTTGACTGGCTGGTGCGCGGGCCTCGGGAGGATGGTGGGAGGTGGGGGCGTGGTGAGGGTGGAGGTTGGGTGCAACTGTATGCGAATGCTTTAACTCCAATTTTGTTACTCTTAATTGGAACTAATTAAATTCTCATTATTATTGACTAACTTAACGTTCTTACTCTTTATTCGTTTAGGGTATTTATGTGCTACTGATTTCATTAGTCATTAAATGGAGGATGAGCCATGAGTTCGTGACCTCAATGAACATTTACTGTTCACTAATGTTAGTTAATCTATGATTTGGTGTAACTTAAATCTAGTTAAATCTTACTTTCGTAATTTGTAGACTTTAATTGGGAGCACTACGATATGTATATTATATAGGATTCGATTCATGATATATTTATTTTGTTTCACTATAATGATAGTACATGTAATTCTACATTCTACAATTTACTGGCACTTCCTCCTGTCCTATGAGTCCTCGCTTATTTTGGTGGAGCTCATTAGGCTGTGTTCCCTATTCTTATTCCATCCATATAACTGCTCCTCGACGATAACGTGACCCGACCTATAAATAAAGTTAATTAATTATTTTATCTATATAATTGGGTATCTTCGGGCCACTCTTTCACTCCAATTGAATTTTGATACCCTAATACTCCCACTTGCATTATTCTTTCTTACATTATAGTAACTACTGAAGTGTCTCTGATACAGAAGCGGTCCCTATGGTGAGTGGGTCGTTTGGAGTTCATGATTGTATCAGGTTTATTAGGCAATGCCTGAGCGGGTGGTGGTTGTGATTTAGTTGGTCACCTGTTTCATTGGTTACCCAATTGTTCTCTTCACTGATGGTTGTATTAATTTTGACAATTGGGCCTGACTCATTAGAAATCTGGCATAATTTGCATTAATTATTTCCTATACAATATTAATATGGAATCTCATACTTACTTCTACATTCCTAAACCCTTTGTCCTCTTAGACAGGACATATTCGAGGGAATGCTATTAACTTGCTGCATAATACTTATCCCTTCCAGTTACAAGATTGTAACCTGATCATTATTTACCTGAAATGCCGGTACAATGCGTTTCTTTCTTAATATTTCTGGATTCCTTCTCATGCGTTGTTTCACGTGATTCAGGGGAGACAACCAAAGTCTCAATTCGGTTCATTGCTTCTATCGGTTATTGCCCTTCTACCCGGTGTATTTGCTTACCCTTCCTTCACAATAAATTTTCACCTTACTGTTTCCGGCTTTGAATAATAAACCATGGATTAACTATGGTGGCGATGGTTTAAGGTTTTCTTCTTCCCTTCACAGCTTGTTTGAATGTTGATTGTGTTCGAATTGCCCTATTCTCAGTACTCTGCTTGATGGTGACTATATTCCTTTAATTCTTATTTTATTAAATAAATCATACTAGGTTTACCTTTTCTGGTTATCCTATGATGTCTCTTGAAATCCTCACTGTAGAGTGGTTGTGGCTTACTTTGATACTTTTGTACCGTTGATTAAATATGTTACAATGACCCTCGCGTTAAACCACTATTTCTTTTCCTGCTCTAAGGTGTTACACTTACTCGACTGGCCCTTATTCCTTTGACTTCCCTTGGTTTTGTCACGTCGGTTTGGTCGTGATGCTAGGGTCTCTTTTCTGGTTACTAATATCCTCCACTTCGTTAATTGAAACACGGTGGTTATTTCAACGGTCTTACTTACTTATTGTTAAGATTTTACTCTTACTTTACTTACGCTGGTTAGTGTAGTGTTATAGGTGCTTCACTCGGCCTACTAATATCTTAGGTATTAACTAATGCTCTGGAGGTGCAGTGGTCTTCATTTGTGCTCACAGCGGGCATATTGGCACCTAATTAATGATTTCCCGGTGCTTTTGTATCACACCACATAGGCATAACTATATTAGTTTTGGGGGTGCGTTGCTGCTCTGTTGTACACTTGCCTTCGGTTGGATTGGGATCTTTGCGATTCCTTGTATTATATCCAGCCTACAATACGGGATAATTGTTGTTTGGTTTAGTCCTATTTAAGCTTACTTTACCTCTTACTTACTTTATGGCATCATGTTTGGGGGTCCCTGCTTCTGTTTTTTCTTTAGTGCTTCGATTGACTTAAGGTGGTGAATGGGTCTTCCTCTCGCTGTTAATCGTTTTACGACTTGTGTATTGTGATTGCCGCTGAGGCTCGTGGTTACTAACTTATATACAATTTCATACTTCTCTCCGTTAACTTTCTTCTTTTCCCATATGTCTATTTAAATACTTATCCTACTCACTTATTTACTTATTCGTTCTACCTTACTTTCCTATAATTGGTCAGGGATTAATTTTATTGCTTACTTTTCTCGAGTGGTCCCACTGGTGGTGCCAATATCAATGCAGCAACTTTCTTTCTCACTTTATTTCGTATACCCTCATAGCCAATTTTGTTCCTTTGCTAACCCATGGGCTTCTATATAACTGGTAATTGGTTGGTCCATTAACCTCTTATTTCACTGAAAGATACATAACCGCTTTGCTCACCTTAATCTACATAGCGATGGTTACCTTATTCTATCCCCCATCTTTGTTACTTCATTTAGTAATGTATGATAGTATCGTCCCACTGGTTTATTCCTAGGGGTTGTATCCTACAGCTTACTTGACTGATTATTCTGTACATATTTAACTATCTTTCAAATTTCATATTTATATTTCATATCTTATTATAGGAGTGGGTATACTTTCACTTATCTTAAATTTATTCTTTATATTGTCGCCTTGTACTTACAAATTTTAACAGTGGTCTATTTATCTGGATGGTTGTGGTTTTCCAATGATAGAAATGTCAGTAACACCGCTTTTGTTTCATATTTAGTAATGGTTATGGCACTACCTGTAATCGCATTGCTCTTGTAGATACTCATTACCGATACTTGTTAATTCTTCCTTAACAGTAGGTCATCAGATTGGTTATTTAGCTGATCTCTTGTTTGCCTGTTGACTGGTGTTACTTTGGTTAACTGGTGGTATATCTATCCTCTAGATTACAACTCTGACAGATTGTGTTTGTTTATGGCTAGACGGTGCACTTGTACATTTTGCGATGGGTGCGCGCTCTGTTGGCGGATTGTTTGGTTATAACTTAACTCTGATCTTTATTTCAATAGTTTGTTGGATATCCAGTTACTCGAATGTTTGCTTCTGGTCAATCATATGGATTATTCATTGTCTATCTCTCTCTGCGAAGATTTCAGCTGGCTTCGCCGGTTAAATTGGCTTATATATTTATACTTCCTGTAAACAGGCGTAACTTTGCGTAAATCTGTATCTAGGCCTCCTGATTATCGCATTTCTGTTATTCTGGATTAGGTTCTGTTTAGGGAATGAGCACCCTTTACCCTAATTGTTACCTTACTGCCATCCATTCCTGTTCATGCCGAATTGGCTACTTAATATAATGAACGATAGTTTACGTCTTACAGTATTTATACTTACTCACTATGCAGGTTGATTCTATTATGATTAATTGTTGCATGGTACGCTTATGGGGTAGGGTTTGTATTGTTCTTGACATTTAATATGTTTTAGACTGCTTGTTGACTTCGGGTTGGGTACTTTCTGTGGATCATGGTACGGTATACTGTATTCGACTAATTAATTTGGGAATCAATTTTATTCTTTAACATTAATTTATGGCCAGTCTATTCTAGTATCCATTAGTTCGCATCTCACCGCACTTGATATAGATAAGAGTATATGTATTGCCTACTCTGCTTACCCTAAAGCCATAATTGAGTTACAGTAGTGTAATATAATTGAATTACCACTCATAATCGATAGTAATATTGTAAGACATGGATATAACTTAATCCTATATTACTGGTTTATTGTATTGCTCGAAGCTTAATAAAGTATTGTAGATGTAATGTATGGTTTGGCTATTGAGGTGGGTACTGATGGTTGTAACCTTCTGGCGGGAGTAGCAGATTTGGTGAGGAAATCGCATGATTGAATTGTAGTGGGTCGAGACTCTGAGGGCGTGGGTGCTGGAGTTGCAGTGCTGTGTCTCCCCTTGGCTGGCCTGGAGGGTCTGTGATTGGGCCCTGGGTTGGCGGCCCCTGTGTGATTGGCGGCTGGGCGTTCATCCTCATCAGTGGGAGTGGTGGTACGCTCTCTTGTGGTGGGATGGAGGGGTGCGACGGTCATGATCTCTGCTGCCTTAATCTGTGCTGTCTGACGAAATTCCATCGATGCTGGTATCTTATTCTTAATGAAGACGGGCTTGGGTGAACCGCTGTGGTCATGTGCCTCATCATTTCCCTCTGTATCTCCTCTTCACGTACTGACGCTTCCCTATTTATTGACCTTGACATCGCAGGGTCCAATCGCTGAAATATTAAGATTTATTATTTCTATCTAATATTTATATTTGGTTTCAGTTCTGGTTTAGAGTTATGTAACTATTATTGGTTAAATGCTCTAGAAATTCATCTGTCAAATAAGTTTTGGCTACCTTACCTTAGCCTCGGCCTGTCCAGGCTCAATAAACTCCCTCCCTCCCTTCCACCCTTCCCTTTCATTGTTAATTTACTTTAACCTAGGCTCTGTTCTGATCGAGTATCACCCCTCAGTATTTGTGGTTTTGCTTCACTTTGTCATGGTTCCATGACTATGTTCAATGGTTTTTTCATTGCATCGTTTCTAATTGTCTGGCCCTCTTTCGACTGGGTATAGCATAACTCCTTACTTTAAGTCTTCGAATGACCTTAATTTTGCTATACTACCTGCATTTGATATTACTTATATTCCTTTGGAGTCTATCTTCCCTTAAGCTTCCCTTTAGCTTAAATTGATTAAGTTACTGCGGCTTATGATGATTCTTAGTATTATATATTGTCTTGTTCTTTATCCTGATTGACAATGATTTGTACATGCTGGGTGTCTATCTGTCTTGGTCTGCTTTATCACACTTGACTATGATTTGATCTTATCTTAATTTGATCTTCTCTCATCTTAGAATTCTCCTCTTCCCTTCTGCAGTTACGCATTGATTTAGTTCTTTGATCTGTACTTTGGGTCTCAGAGTGAGTCTCCAACCCTAGCTCAGTCTTCCTTTCTTTAATCAACAGATTTAAATTATCTCAACTTTGGCTCCTTCTTCTCATGATCGTTCTTCTATTTAAACTATTTATATGGTCTGATTCTCTTATACTAGAGTAATTCAGGCTGTTTTGCTATTTTAAATTACCATAGCTCAGTTGTACTGCCTTGTGTGCTATTCATAATTGGTCCGATTAGCTTCACACTAAGTTAAGTTACTCCTATCGTTTTCAATTAGTTTTGACTTTGTTTAATACTGCTAGGTCATAGTTATACCCGTACCTATAATCACTAATCGATTTGGTATCACCCTCTAGGCTAGCCTAATGTCACTTCATTTATTTAATTCAACCAATTCTCCCATTGTGATTTTATTAATTTAATTTCTATTTAACTGCATAGGTCTATTTCCGCCTTTTACTTTACTTAATTGTCGAATGAATTTCCGTCGGTTGTTTGGGTGTTCTGGCTTAGGTGGTTATGAACGGAAAAGAATTATGATAGACCTGCGATGTATGTACTTACGGCTTGACTCATCGTGACTCTCCTTGTGTCTTCAGGACCAACGGGGGTGGCTGTCGGGCGAGTTGAACTGGTGGTTCTCCTACCCTCTCTTCCTTGGTATTGTTCGCCCTCTGCTGCCTCCTCTTGCAAGGCCATTGGATCCGTCCTTACGTGTCCCATCACTGGTGCACGTGGGACGGTTTGAGTTGGCTGGTGCGAGCCTAATTATGGATTATGTACCCGTTTATTCAAGTATTCTTTGCAGTGGGCTATATCACGCTTCACGCTACTCCACTTCACTCTTACTTTACTTCACTCTTATAGTCATCTACTCTCTTACTCTCTGATTACTCGTGTTGCCCTGTGTTCTCCCGAACATATTGAGCTTACCTTCCCTGCTCTACTCCTCCTTTCCTTCCTTAGACGCTTTCACTTGACTGGCTGGCGGTGAGAGCCTGCTGCTTTTGTTGATTGTTTGTTATCTTCTCCTTTTGATACAGTGAAATGATGGATTGGTTTTGTCGGACTACGGCAATGCTGGTGTTGGTGGGAATGCGCTGGCTACCGGTCCATTGACCCTACAGTGGCCGGTTGTTTAATTCTTTAATAAACTTAACGACTTATGTGGTGGCTGGTTTAACTGTGGATAGCTTTATAGCTGTACTGTTGGTGACCCGGGTGTATGAGATTATGCGCTGTCTTGTAATTGGCTTACCTATTTCCTGTTAGATCTGGTCTTGGATCAGGAATTTGGTGATTAACGTGTTTCGGGACGTGGACTGGCTTGTGAACTTCGTGCAGAAGCTCTTCTTTGACTGGAACGGTATCGCTCCCCTTCATAAAATTTGAAAGGGGCAATTTGTGTCGGGAAAGCCCCGGATTGGAGGATGGGGTTGTGCGTTCATTGGCTGAACTTGGTACTGATCAGTGCGATTTGCGCAGGATAGCGCGGGGTACGAGTTAGTTGGGGGAACTGATCCGATAAGGGGCGCGCCTCTTCTTTCCCACTCCTTTGCCTTTTGCTTTTTGTCTACACCTATCGCGACAGGGCTACCCTGCGTGTGCATGGCTCATTACTATTAATTTGGATATATGTTCATGATGATGGGTACGATTCTGGGAACAACATTCAATTTGATTTATTTAACTTACTTCAACGTTATCCTTGTTTACTTCTGATGAAGTCTGCTTCTCTATATTCTGATTTATACAGGTTCGTCATTCATTTTCATTTTCATTTTCATTTTCATTTTCATTTTCATTCTCATTCTCATTCTCATTCTCATTCTCATTCTCATTCTCATTCTCATTCTCATTCTCATTCTCATTCTCATTCTCATTCTCATTTATTTTCATTTTCATTTTCATTTTCATTTTCATTTTCATTTTCTTTTTCATATTCATTTCATTTTCATTTCATTTTCATTTTCATTTTCATTTTCATTTATTTCATTTCATTTTCATTTCATTTCATTTCATTTTCATTTCATTTCATTTTCATTTTCTTTCATTTTCATATCATTTTCATTTTCATTTCATTTTCATTTTCATTCATTTTCATTTTCATTTCATTTCATTTCATTTTCATTTCATTTTCATTTCATTTTCATTTTCATTTTTCATTTTCATTTTCATTTTCATTTCATTTTCATTTTCATTTCATTTTCATTTTCATTTTCATTTTTTCATTTCATTTTCATTTTCATTTTCATTTTCATTTTCATTTTCATTTTCATTTCATTTTCATTTCATTTTCATTTTCATTTTCATTTTCATTTTCATTTTCATTTTCATTTCATTTTCATTTTCATTTTCATTTTCATTTTCATTCTTTTCATTTTCATTTTCATTCTCATTCTCATTCTCATTCTCATTCTCATTCTCATTCTCATTCTCATTCTCATTCTCATTCTCATTCTCATTCTCATTCTCATTCTCATTCTCATTCTCATTCTCATTCTCATTCTCATTCTCATTCTCATTCTCATTCTCATTCTCATTCTCATTCTCATTCTCATTCTCATTCTCATTCTCATTCTCATTCTCATTCTCATTCTCATTCTCATTCTCATTCTCATTCTCATTCTCATTCTCATTCTCATTCTCATTCTCATTCTCATTCTCATTCTCATTCTCATTCTCATTCTCATTCTCATTCTCATTCTCATTCTCATTCTCATTCTCATTCTCATTCTCATTCTCATTCGCATTCTCATTTTCATTTTCATTTTCATTTTCATTTTATCTTAGCTCTTTTCTACTTTCTCTTCCAAGAGCTTTAGTCGGTGGATGGGGGAGGTTGCTCGCTATCGGTCGCGGATGCGGGGTGCTGTGGGTGATTTCTTGCTGCCTACTCTTTAAGTCATAATTATTTTCCTCTACATTCCCTTCTGTTATTTTCTCCTTTTCCCTTTAATACCTCACTCTCTTTTCCTTTTTCGTTGTTTTCTTCCTGCTAGGTCTTGCTAGATCTTCCCTTCCTACAGGCCTTTGTTGATTTGATCCCCCTTCAGTACCTTTCTCTCCTCATTCTCTTCATTTTCGTCATTTTACTCTCCAAAGGATTCGACTCCTTCTTGTAATCCTCTTGACCATTGCGTGTGCTTGGGCCAAGCTTCAAGTGGCCTTCTCCTGCTCTCTTTCACTATCCTTTTATTCGTATGCCCTCTTCTCTTCTCTGTTACTTTACTCGCACTATTGCATTAGCTTCTTTCTGCATTTAGCCCTTGTCCCTTCTAATTATTTGCATTTTAGCTTCATGAATTAATCAGTTAATTGGTATACTTTAATTGGCTTCGCTTGTATTCTGTTGCTTATAAGCGTACCCTTCTCTTTTTAGTTACTGGATATTGTGGCTTTCGTTAGGTAAGTATATTCTGCTAACTATTTCCCTGATTACTTTCCAATCTCTCTTATATTCTCTCATTTAACCCTTTCTTCTTCTCTTCTGCTGATTTATTGTTCCTGCAACTTATCCTGCTATTGGGTTACAGGGTGGACGCTGTCTTGTTATTATGTTCGTATTTTCTATCGTTAGTAATTTATGAGAGCTGCTCGCGACTGTTTATATTCCTTTAACGTCCTCGTGTCCATGATTTCCCGGTACTCGACTCTACGGCCCTGGTTCCATTGTGTCTGGGCGTTTGCTGTGTCGTGCTGGCCATATCTCACTCTTCCTCTTGAGAGGTCAGGTTACATTTGGCATAGCTATTTATTTATGGCATTGCGTTTCACGATGTGAGTTTGCTTGCTGTCATGGGATTCTCCTTTATTCTTAGCCCATGGTTATATTTTGCCTTGACCTTGACTCAACGGACCTTTACCTCTTGCATTGGTGTTGTGCTTTGCTACACTGCGGTATTCAATACCCATAATGGGGGTGACGAGGTAACGCATATGGCCCCATTTGGTTGATCTGCTCTCTTTGGGATGATGAATAAACGTTTCATGGGATCTAGCGGATCATACGCTGTTTGCAATTTGTGCTTTGTTTGTCTTTTACTTTAATCTGAACTTAACTTCTTCTAGTCCGATAACTTATTCTCTCCTTTAAATAAATTATTCCCGCGCTCACATTGCATTGCCATGTTATGCTATGAAGTAGGATCTGATTATTTCTCTTTTCGGACTGTTAGGTTTTGATACTCTGTTCGTTTAGTCAATTCAAGATTCAAGTCATTGGGTTGTTATGAGGCGGTGGTCAGGGTGTGCCTTCGATAGTGGGTTGCGCTGACTGTTTGGAACTCATTAATATGGTTACTCCAGCGGAAGCCTTGTTTCATGTAATGACATCATTCGAGATGCCTTGTTGGATATGTTTTTGCACTCGGACATTTGGTGATACCTCTCTTTATTCTATCGTATCAGGCATCTTGTCCCTTTGCTTACGGTTGATTTATGATCAATGGCGAATGTAGCTATTTTGGGGATAGCGCATACCATCTATACCCGGGTAGAACTTAACTATTTTACCATGGTTCCCTGTGTTTATGAATGCTTTTGCTGACTCCAGATGTTTGTCATATGCTGCGCTCGGTTTCCTCTGATCCCGGTAACCGGATATCATAGGCAACTTTTGCTGCTTGCGTCTTTTTTCTAATTTTATTTAAACATTATATTAAATAGTTGTAACCTGTATTGACAACTTATACAATTGAATATTTCATTCTCCTCTCTTGATACCCGCTTAAATTTATCCTTTACAATTATATTCTTAATTTATTATTAATGGTAGATAGGTCTTCTCACACCACCACATTTCTAGAGTTTAATATTAATCAATTATTAACCCTTTAGGTGGGATTTTATCATGTTTTAGGGGCACTTCTGCCGCCAGATTTCGACGTACTGGGTGGCTGAACATTTGCATATGCATAGCTTATAAACCTATAAATCTACCTTGTTACCTTACCTTTGCTTATTTTGATTTTGCACAAATTCGTTCCTTTATATTCATTCTTCTTTTCTTCTTTTCCTCCTCTTTCCTTATATGCTCATCGTTTCATCGCGAGAAGGTTGTTTATTATGGTGTAACCTTATTTCACTTTGTTCTGAGTTATATTCTGTTCTTCTCTTTAAATAATCCCTTTATTGCTGTACTGATTTCTCGGGGGTGTTACTCGGAATGATAGTTCGGGGTGCTCCTGTTAATTACTTTTCTCTATTTTCCTAACACTTGCTATCCTTTCCTAACCAACGTTATGCTCATACGTCTGCAATCGCTTTTATCGTTATCTTCATTATTCTACCTACGATTAAGTTACCTGTATATTTGGTTACTATTCTCGCTTACGTAGTACTTAATCTCGATCTGTCTTGACGTTGCCTCGGGGCCCTACTTTATCGAAGTACAGGAGGGTTAATGATCTGCGTATTGTACGTCAGGATTCTTTCTTTAAATGTTTAAGTCAACCGTTCATTACTATTATAATTTCAGTCATCATTATCACAACCGTTTATTCTTCTCTGTCCCTGTTATTTTAGAGTTACCCTACCCACCCTCTTCGTGTTGTGAGAGGGGCGCTGACATTCATTTCTGGCCTTTCTCGGCTGCACCATATGCTAAGGGGTTATTTACCTTGTATTAAATTCTAATTCTCTTTACGATAATTATGATGATTATGGGAAGACTGGAGTGGATGAAATTACATGATTTATGGTTCAGGCCCTATTTCATGGTATATGTACTCCCTGTGCTGCACCCAAGTCGCACACTACACCTGCTGGACTTTTTCGCGATTAATTATTAACTCTTTCACTCCTATATTTTCAGTGTTACTCTTAATTATTCTACGTTTTCCTTGGATGACTTACTGTTTCATGGCTTATCCTGCAATGGGGATTCCCCTTACGGGACTGGTTGCCTTTATACGCATGGGAGCCATTTACGATTTAATTAATTTGGTTCAAGTAAATTGAATCTCCTTATGATCGCTTAACATCATTTGTGAGTCACTCGTTTGATGGCACAGTCGCAGTTGTAGTTCTAGATGTTCGGTTTGTTTTTCTCATATTTATACTTTCGAGTTTATCTTGTATCATTCTGATTGATTAAGTGTTCATTACAGTTATATCTTGACTATTACTCTTACACTAATACTCTATAATTATTCACATTAATGTCATCTAGGGGTATTCTCTACTGAGTCTTTTGTCCTCTTTCCTCGCATCTTTCAACGGTTGCGTGGGTCGCTTCGGGGTGATATCTTTGTGCTGACCATATGTTTACTTTTCATGATCGTTTACACGGCATAATCCTTTATTTGTTAAACTCTACTTAGCAAGTTTCAGGGACAAACTATTGGCGAACTTCTTTTGTTCTATGGGATGCTGTGGAATGAACGGTGTAATGAGCATTGAGTGCATGTAGCTGTTTTGTAACTCTTTATTGTCGGGGGGTGGTGGTCAGTGCGTGATACAGGATTTGCAAGTTATAGTCATATTTATTTATTTAATGTGGTGTCTTTTTCCATACATTTGGACAAATATATGCGCATATGAGCATATGCGATATGTGATATAACTATTTTACATCTTATTCTACTTACTTTCTAGATATATTAAGATGATTAATAAGTAATAAGTAATTCGGAAGAATACAATTGGTAATTTTATAATATAGCCCTTATCCTAAATATCCTAAATAATCGAGTTAACCTAAATTTGTTATTCATCTAATTAATTTCTAATAGGGGAATGTGTAAGGCTGGTGATCGGAATGGATGGCTAGGTATGGTGATTGGTTTACGGACGGATTCTGGTATATATAATCTGGTTGTAGAAGCTGGAGATTGCGTGGGGAAACCTGGTAGGGTGATGATTTTGGAATTATAAAGCTACGTCCAGGAATTTGGTTTGGTTGTCGATATTGCCGGTATTGTGGTCCCTGATAGTGACGGTCCCGTGTTGGGTGTAGTCGGTTTACAGTTGGCCCCTGCTGAAACTGTGGTGCTGTTGGCACCTCCATTAGTGGAGGTGGGGGGGCCCTACTGTGTGAGGTTGAGGGGCTAATATGGGGCCTTATTCGCAGCCCTGGGCGAATCCAACGATAGGGATTTTGCCGTCTTAAGGTGATTTGACTTAATCGTATCACTGCGGCTGTGTGACGCATCATCTCCTTCTGAATGCTCCCAGCGCGTGCTGTCATCGCTCTCTCTACTGATCCCGATATGACGGCATCTAATTGCTGAAATTATTAAAGATTATTAGCTATTTATTTAAGTATTCAAGTGTTAGGTATTTATTATTTCAGTATTTGTGTTAATCTGTGGTATCTGGTACCTTGGAAGTTCATCTTAGGCTACAACTGACTCTCTTTAGTCATGGGGTGGGTTAATCCTGCGGACCTTCCCGTGTTGAAATTTTATTTCTGATTTGATTTCACTTTATTTCAATTTGCACTCAGACATTCCTTATTCATCCATTATTATTTTCTATTTCTTGGCCACATTCAGTTATTCGTTACTACATTAGCTTCATTTGCTTGTATTCTCGTGCGACCCGATTATAACCCGCTTACCCCTTGTTTAATCTTCCATCTATTTATTTAAACTAATTTCATTACAACGCTGGCTATGTTGGTTTGGGTTAATTCTTAGTATTGTATTAGGTTTCTGTAGTTCAGTTTACTTATTCCATGTACACACTTTATGTCAAATCTCTCAATTACTTTTATCCCATCTGTATTTACCTGTTTGCCTATTTACTCGCCCAAGCCAACTACTCGCCTCTTCCTGTATTCTTACTATAATTCTGCTCGACTTGCTCCCTGTCTGATGTGAAGTTTCACATTGAAATCAAAACCTCGGGTTGGTTCGCTGATACATGGTAATTATGATTAATTTCTATTTCAACTGTGTTTCTTTTTCTCCATGACCTGATCTATCCTATTTTGAAATTATTAATCTGTTCAATCTATTCTGGGTGACTTCACCCTCGGTACTGGTTAAACTGATTTCAAGCTGTTTTGTACATTAGTTGAATTCTTTTTAGTGTATATTCGGTTTGCCGTATTGACTCTTGTTTTACTACATAGCTTTACCGTGGTTTAATTCAGTTAATTTAGTATTCTCAACTTGTTTAGCTGATTCTGTTTAATACTGCTGAGCTAGCGTCTTGCCTATAGTTGTTAAGTTACCTTAAGGCCGCCTTTCAGTTAGGTAAGTTAATAGGTGAGACAGTAGTACTCGGTTCGACTTCTACTTCATTTTCATTTTATTTAATCTATCCAATGGCCGCTCCTCTATTTGACATATTGTCCTAATATTTCAATAAATTTACGTTGTTTTGATTGGGGTGATCTAGGTCTGTTGCGGTGTTAGTGGCGGATAATTTGGGAAATGTTAGACTTGGGTGGTACTTACGTCTTGATTCACCAGGATTCTTTTTTGACCCTCTTCCGCGGCTGGTGCATTGCCTTCTCCTGCGGGGTTATGTCCGCCTATTAGTGCCTCCTCTATTGCGGGCAAGAGATCGGCTGATATGCTGTCCATTCTGGTTCCTTTTGCACTTTGGGCACTTTAGGCTGGCGTGTAACCTGTCAAACATATTTCCTAAATGACTATTTTGATCTGTTGATATATCATATATATATTATATATTATATATTATCCCGTTATTCCGTTTTGTTATTTTATTCTGTCCATACGAAAGGATTAACATACGTTATACTATTCCACTTTACGTTAATTCACTATCACTAAACACCTTCACTTTCTCATGCCTTTTTAACTCGCTGTGACTAACTCTCTGGTGAATACAGAACCTACCTTTCTCTTGTTCTCCTGCTCCTCCTATCTTGTTTATGGTCACCTGCTTCGCCTGTGGTCAACTTGAATCCCGTAGTTATACTGGATTGCTTCCTTCCTGTACCTTCCGCTACAATAAAATGACGAAATTAATCCTGATGGTTTTGAGGCCGATTTTAGTAAATGGGCTAATGTTGGCTTGTTTGTCCAACTGATGCCTGTTTAACTCTTTAATATCTGCATAACGTGGGGAATGGGTTATTTGATTTACAAGGATAATATCTGTGCTGCTCGCTAACTCGAATAATTGTAATTTAAACAATGTAATCTGTTACCTTTTCCTACTGCACTTTAGTCCTGGCCTTTATACTCGTTGGCGGATCTATGCTATGCTTCGGGTGGTTGATGGTCATCTGAGCCGCGTAGGATGTTACTCTTTTGCCGGGGCTGGTGGCGCTCCCCTCCATGGGGGTCGTGGTTGGCTGCGGGCTACGAGACGGGGCTATGTGCTCATTGGTTGGGTTTGGCGCTGGCCCGGTGACCTGCGCGGGACGGCGCGTCGTCTGGGTGAAATGGAGGCATCGGCTTGACTTAGGTGCGCGCCCCGGCTCTCCCCCTCCATCTCCTATGGTCTGCGCCTATTATTGCGGAGATGCCTTGCGTTTGCATGGCTTGTGGCTAACGATCTTAATTTATGCTTGGGTTGATAGGTTAATTCGTATGGATTATTCAGACTACCACTTGATTCTCTTCCCTTTGCTCTGCCTTGGTACACTTCTCTTATCCCTCCTCTTTATTAACGATAACCTACTTTCACACGATTTACATGAGCATTTGCAGGTTCTCTATCAGCATTGTCGCCATGCTTTATGCAAGATTGCGTTTCGGGATTAGTGAGGGGGGTTATTATCAACTCGTACTCTATTTTGAGGCTTCGGGCTTGTTATTCTCTGTCACTTTGGGTGTGAAGTATTTTCATATAACAGTTTGAATCGCTTGCCCTTGCCTTTACCAATTCGCCAGTCTCCTAGGAACTCACATTACCTTTATATTTGAACCTTATATCTCGTTCCTTGAACTAGTCTGCAATTAATTTTGATATGGTTTACTTACGCTTACCCATTATTTATCACCCAACTTCCCTTATCTTCTGGTACAGCTGATCTTGTGATATAGTCATGTTTCCAACCTGCCCTATCATTTTTAATATCTCCTATCTCATTTAGTTATGGTCTAATGCCTTTTGATATGATTTACATTCAAATAAGATTATTCTCGTTATGCCTCACTAGAGCTTAACAGCACATAGAACTCTTTTTCTTCTTTTACTAGTCATTATCTGCTCCCTCTTATACTATATTCCAAGGACGTTCCTTCTCTCGATTTGTCTTGTTAAGTTTATATTCTCTTCAAGGGTGATAAAATTTCGTTTCACATATTATGTTGTAACTCTGATCTACTTAGGCTCCCTACCCTACTCAATCGAATGGCCTGATGACTTCACTAAATTTATTTAACTTCACTTTTACTTTGCTATGATTCCCTTTTGTGTTATTAACTTTATTACTACCAAAATTTGTGAATTTTTCTACTTGCTGATTTCACTGCTGTCACTTTATTACTACCAAAAATTTGTGAATTTTCCTACTTCCTGATTTCACTGCTGTCACTTTCTTTTGTTGCAGCCACTAGGACCCTACAACGAGTTTATTACCGCTCTATGCTTCCTATTTGGTCTTCGGTCTTTTATTATTCGATTTTACTATAGTAGATTACTTTACAGTATAGGGTAATTATTTGATCACGACTCATTATATTTAATGTAATTATACTAGATCTATTATTCTTTTCTTCCTGTGAAATTGGTACTGTGTGATGATTATTTTAGCCGTATCGATCGTAATGTTATTTATAATTGACAATTTTCAATTTATAATCCGTTATCGGTTACTTATTCTGCTACTTGATTAATATACGGTTACATGAGGCTGGTGTTGGCCTGTAGATATTTACTATATCTAATTTCCCATTTCAATTGGTTGGTGCTTGGGCCACATTCAGATTGAGCCCCGGAAGTTACTTCATATTCTGTGATGCAATTGAATTTAATTAATATGCGTTTAACCTCTACCGGGGGGTTGGCTTTCTCCCACTTTGTTATCACACGGGCTTGAGGCTGCCTGGCTATTATCATGACCAGCTTGGATGGGTCCTCAGTTGATATCTCAGATTGTATTTGTTTTTGGTTTTTTGAATGGCTGCTTGGCAGTGCGGGGGTTTGGTCGCCTGCTATTTCATCTATTTTGATCCCGATCCTACTTCATTTATTCGGTTTTCTTTGTCTGATTTCACTCCAGTTTGATTATGTTTTGACATAAAGACGTTCAGATTCGTGATCTGGTCATGGTACTTTGACCTCAATTATACTGGTTGTTTTCCTATAACTTCCTCCTCCCTTTTCTTCATCCTCAAGTTCCTCTTTCCTTCCTGTTTATGTTATTTCTATTTTATTTCTATTTCTATTTCTATTCTATTTTTATTTCTATTTTTCATTTCTATTTCTATTTTCTATTTCTATTTCTATTTCTATTCTATTTTCTATTTCTATTTCTATTCTATTTCTATTCTATTTCTATTTTATTTCTATTTTATTTCTATTCTATTTCTATTTCTATTTCTATTACTTCCATCCTCTTTCTAATTTGGTTGATCCCTCATCTTTTCTTTCAGTCTGCTATTGGTCGCTTTTCGAAGGCTAATTCGCTCGATCTTTGGCTTGAATTCTGGCAATTCTTTGTAATCTAGTTCATGATTCCATTGAATTGATTACAATTCTTCTTGCCTTCAATTCCTACCTCTTGTGTCTTAACTTTATTAGCAACCATTCATGATTTAGTTAATTCACTTCAAGCTATTCATGTTTTACTCCAATATGAGGTCTGCTTGCCTCTGTTCTGATTTGTATAGGTTTGTCCAGTCAACCTCATATTTGTTCGTTCTTACTCTGATTTACTGATAGCTTGATTATATTTTCATTTTATCTTAGTTTTTTCCTATTTTCTTTCTTGCATGAGTCTGTCGTCGGTGGAATGGTGGGAAATTATTCACTACCATTTCAGATGCGGGGTATTGTTGTTGATTTCTTTGCGCCTACTCTTTAAGTTGTATTTCCTTTACATTCTCTGCTGTTATTTTCTCTTTTCTCTTTTCCCTATATTATCTCACTTTCTTGCCCTTTCTGCTGTGTTTTCTCCCTGTTAGGTCTTCTTTTTTCCTACAGGCCTTTGTTGATTTGATTCCCCTTCAGTACCTGTCTCTTCTCAGTTTCTTCGTTTTACTCTCCTAATGATTCGATTGGTTCTTGTAATCCTCTTGACCTTAAGCGCGCTGGGGCCACGCTTCAGGTCTCCTTCTCCTGCTCTTTTCAATATCCTCTTTTATTCGCATGCCCTTTTCTTTTCTCTGTTATTCTTTTTGCACTTGACATCAGCTTCTTCCTGCCTTTATCCATTATCTCTTCTAGTATTGGCATGTCAGCTCCTGAATTAACTTCAATAAACTGCTATACTTATTTTATTGGCTTCGCTTGTATTTAGTTGTTGATAAGCGGATCCCTCTTTCGGGTACTGGATATTTGGCTTCCGTTAATTAATTTTATTCTGCTAATTATTCCCCTGATTACTTCCCAATCTCTCTTATATTCTCTCATTCAACCCTTTTGTCTTCTCTTCTGCTGATTATCGTTCCTATAAGTTTATCCTGCTAGTGATTATAAGACAGACGTGGCCCCATTATTATCATTATTATTATGTTTGTTTTTCTATCGTTGGTAATTTACTAGAAATGCTTGCAACTGTTTATATTTCTTTCAACGCCCTCGGGTCCAGGATTTCTCGGTGCTTGACTCTACGGCCCTGGTTCTATTATGTCTGGGCGCTGGCTGTATCGTGTTAGCTACATTTCACTCTTCCTCTTTGAGAGGTCAGGTTATATTTGGCATAGCCGTTTATCTATTGCATTGCGTTTCACGATGTGAGTTGCTGGCTGTTATGGGAATTCTCCTTTATTCTTAACCCATGGTTATACTATTTGGCCTTGACCCAACAGACCTTACCTCTTGCGTTGGTGTTGTTCTTTGCTACACTGCTGTATGCAATACCCATAATGGGTGTGACGAGGCAATGCACATGGCCCTTTCGGCCAAGCCGCTCTTTATGGCATGATGAATAAACGTTTCATCGGATTTTGCATGGCATACGGCGTTTGCAATAAGTTGCGCTTTGTAGTCATTTACTTTAATCTTAACTTAACTTCTTCTAGTCCGATAACTCATTCTCTTCTTTAAATTAATTCTTCCCTTGCTTACACCTCATTGCTATGTTATGCTATTAAGTAAGATCTGATTATTTCTCCTTTCGGAACGATAGGTTTGGATATTCGGTCCGTTTTATTTAATTTAAGACTAAGGTCATTGGTCTCCATGATGTGGTGATCATGGTGTACCTTCGGTGGTGGGTTGTTCTGGCTGCTTGAAACTCATTAATAAAGGGCTACTTCACCAGGTAGACTTATTTCAAGCAATGACATCACTTGAGATGTCCCGTTGGATATGTTTATTGCACTCGGATATTGGTGGTGGTACCTCTCCTGACTCTGTCGTATCAGGTATCTTGTCCCTTTGCTTGCAGTTGGTTTACGATCAATTGCGAATATAACTGTTTTGGGGATGGCGCATACCGTCTATACCTAGGCAGAACTTTACTATTTTATCAGGTTCTCTGTTATTATGAATAGCTCTTGTTGACCCCAGATGTCTGTCATATGCTGCGCTCGGTTTCCTCTGATTCTTCTAATTGTATCACAGTAAATTTTCGCTGCTCGCGCCCTTTTCTAAATTAATTTAGATATGATATTAAATATTTATAATCTGTATTGACAACTTATATAATTGAATATTCATTCTCCTCTCTGATACCCGTTTATAATTATAATTTTCCCTTTACAAGTATATTCTTAGTATTGTATTAATGGCAAGATAGGTCTTCTCATTTCACCACATTTCTAGAATTTAATATTAATTGATTAGCCTCTTAGGTGGGTTTTTATCATGTTTTAGCACCACTTCTACTGCCTGGGTTTGACGTGCTGGGCGGCTGAACAGGTGTATACGTATAGCTTAGAAACTTATAAATCCACCTGATTATCTTTACCTTTACTTATTTTGATCCTGCGCGAATTAGTTCCTTTAATATCCATTCTTTTTCCTTTTCTCTTCCTTTCTTTCTTTTCTTATATGCTCATCGTTCCATCGTCCGAAGGGGGTTTATGTAGTAATTTTATTTCACTCTGCTCTAAGTTATATTCTGTTTCTCTCTTTAAATAATCCCTTTACTGCTGTACTGACTTCTCGGGGTGTTATTCGGAATGGTGCAGTTCGGGGTGCTCCTGTTACTTACTTATATTATTTTCTCTATTTCTCTAACACTTGCTATTCTTTTTAACCAACTTTATACTCATACTTTTGCAACCGCTTTTACTGTTTACTGTTATCTGGGATTTGGTGGTCCTACTTCATTATTCTACCTACGACTAAGTCTACCTGTATATTTGGTTACTATTCTCGCTTACGTGGTATTTGATTTCGATCTGCCTTGACGTTGCCAGGATTCTTTCCTTTAAATGTTAAGTCAACCGTCATTATTACTATAAATTTCATTTATCACTGTTATAACTGCCTATCCTTCTCTGTTATTGTGATTAGAGGTGCCCTTTATGTTGTGGGAGGGACATGACGCTAACACGCATCGCTGGTCTTCTCGGCTGCCCATATGCTTCGGTGTCATTTACCCTTTGCTAAATCCTATTCTCTTTATGATAGTTATGATGATTGTGGGGGAGGACTGGGGTGTGAGTGAATTGTATGATTTAAGGTTCGGGCTCTATTCCACTGTATATATACTTCTCGTGCTGCGCCCAATTCGCACACTGCTGCGACTTACACCTGCTGCGAACTTTTCGCGATTGCTTTATTAACTCTTTTACCTCCTATATTTCAATGTTACTCTAAATTATTCTACGTTCTCCTTTGATGATATACTGCTTCATGCTTATCCTGCAATGGAGACTTCCCTTAACGGGGCCAGGTGCCTTTATACGCTCGGGATCCTTTAGGATTTAATTAATCTGGTTCAAGGTAAGTCTGACCTACTCATGATCGCTCAATATCATTTGTGGGTCATTCATCTGATGGGGCAGTTGTAGGTGTAGTTGTAGATGTTTGGTTTGTCCTTTCTCCATATTTATATTTTCGAATTTATCTAGTATCATTCTGATTAATTACGGTCATTATTGTCATATCTTAACCATTACTCTTACATTCAATATTCCATAATACTCATATTTATGGCATCTAGGTGTATTATCTACTGAGTCTTACCCGGCCTCTTTTCCTTGCATCTTTCAACGGCTGCGTTGGCTGCTTTGGGCTGAGGCCTTGGTGCTGACCACATACATACTTTTCATGATCGTTTATACTACACAATCCTTTTATTTGTTAAACTCTATTTAACAAGCTTTTAGGGACAAACTATTGCGAACTTTTCATTCTATGGGATGCGATGGAATGGATTGTGTAATTGGCATTTAGTGCGCGTAGCTTGTTTTGTAACTCTTTATTTGTTTGAGGGGTTGCTGGTCAGTACGTGGTACATGATTTGCAATTTATATTTGTATATTGTAATGTCTTTTTTCATACATTGGACAAATATGTGAGTATACGATATGTGATATGTGATATAATTATTATTTTATAACATCTTATTCTACTTACTTTCTATTTATATTGATATGAGTAATAAGTGATAAGTAATAAGTAATTTCTGATTAATATAATTGTAATTTGATAATGCAACTTATATCCTAGGTGTCCTAAAAATCGAACTAACCTAAATTCTGTTGTTTATCCAATAATTTCTAATTGGGGAATGTGTTTAAGCTGGTGGTCGGGACGGATGGTTATGTACGGTGATAGATGTCCAGACGGATTTTGATATGCATATTCGGCTCTAGAAGCTGGAAAATGGCGCGGGTAAACCTGATAGGGTGATGGTAGCGGGATTGGGACATTAGGTCCAGGAGCTTGATTCGGCTGTCGGTATTGCTGGTAATGAGGTCCCCTGCTAGCGACGGTCCCGTGTGGGTGTATTCGGTTTACAGTTGGCCCTGCTGAAAACTGTGCTGTTTGTTGGCACCTCCATTAGTGGAGGTGGGGGCCCCGCCGTTGAGGTTGAGGGTTAATATGGGGTCCTTATTCGCAGCCCTGGGCTAATCCAACGATAGGGATTTTGCCGTCTTAAGGGTGATTTGACTTAATCGTATCACTGCGGCTGTGTGGACGCATCATCTCCTTCTGAATGCTCCCAGCGCGTGCTGTCATCGCTCTCATCTACTGATCCCGATATGAACGGCATCTAATTGCTGAAATTATTAAAGATTATTAGCTATTTATTTAAGTATTCAATTGTTTAGGTATTTATTATTTCAGTATTTGTGTTATCTGTGGTATCTGGTACCGTGAAGTTCATCTTAAGCTACAACTGACTCTCTTTAGTCGTGGGTGGGTTAATCCTACGGACCTTCCCGTGTTGAAATTCTATTTCTTATTTGATTTCACTTTATTTCAATTTGCACTCTGACATTCCCTATTTGTCCATTATTATTTTCTATTTTTGGGCACATTCAGTTATTCGTTACTACATTAGCTTCATTCGCTTGTATTCTCTTGCGACCCTATTATAACCCGCTTACCCCTCGTCTAATTTTCTATCTATTTATTAAACTAATTTCATTACAAACGCTGGCTATGCTGGTTTGGGTTAATTCCTTAGTATCGTGTTAGGATTTCTGTAGTTCGGTTTACTTATTCCATGTACTTTTCCAATTACTTTTATCCCATCTGTATCTACCTGTTTGCCCTTTACTCGCCCAAGCCAACTACTCGCCTCTCCCTGTATCCTTACTATAATTCTGCTCGACTTGCTCCCTGTCTGATGTGAAGTTTCACATTGAAATCAAAACCTCGGGTTGGTTCGCTGATACATGTAATTATGATTAATTTCTATTTCAACTGTGTTTCTTTTTCTCCATGACCTGATCTATCCTACTTTGAAATTATTAATCTGTTCAATCTATTCTGGGTGACTTCACCCTCGGTACTGGTTAAACTGATTTCAAAGCTGTTTTGTACATTAGTTGAATTCTTTTTAGTGTATATTCGGTTTGCCGTATTGACTCTTGTTTTACTACATAGCTTTACCGTGGTTTAATTCAGTTAATTTAGTATTCTCAACTGGTTTAGCTGATTCTGTTTAATACTGCTGAGCTAGCGTCTTGCCTATAGTTGTTAAGTTACCTTAAGGCCGCCTTTCAGTTAGTAAGTTAATAGGTGAGACAGTAGTACTCGGTTCGACTTCTACTTCATTTTCATTTTATTTAATCTATCCAATGGCCGCTCCTCTATTTGACATATTGTCCTAATATTTCAATAAATTTACGTTGTTTTGGATTGGGGTGATCTAGGTGTGTTGCGGTGTTAGTGGGCGGGTAATTTGGGAAATGTTAGACTTGGTGGTACTTACGTCTTGATTCACCAGATTCTTTTTGACCCTCTTCCGCGGCTGGTGCATTGGCCTCACCTACCGCTCCGTTGCCTTCTCCTGCGGGGTTATGTCCGTCTATTAGTGCCTCCTCTATTGCGGGCAAGAGATCGGCTGATATGCTGTCCCATTCTGGTTCCTTTTGCACTTTGGGCACTTTAGGCTGGCGTGTAACCTGTCAAACATATTTCCTAAATTACTATTTTGATCTGTTGATATATCATATATATATTATATATTATATATTATCCCGTTATTCCGTTTTGGTTATTTTATTCTGTCCATACGAAAGGATTACATACGTTATACTATTCCACTTTACGTTAATTCACTATCACTAAACACCTTCACTTTCTCATGCCTTTTTAACTCGCTGTGACTACTCTCTGGTGAATACAGAACCTACCTTTCTCTTGTTCTCCTGCTCCTCCTATCTTGTTTATGGTCACCTGCTTCGCCTGTGGTCAACTTGAATCCCGTAGTTACTGGATTGCTTCCTTCCTGTACCTTCCGCTACAATAAAATGACGAAATTAATCCTGATGGTTTTGAGCCGATTTTAGTAAATGGGCTAATGTTTGCTTGTTTGTCCAACTGATGCCTGTTTAACTCTTTAATATCTGCATAACGTGGGGAATGGGTTATTTGATTTACAAGGATAATATCTGTGCTGCTCGCTAACTCGAATAATTGTAATTTAAACAATGTAATCTGTTACCTTTTCCTACTGCACTTTAGTCCTGGCCTTTATACTCGTTGGCGGATCTATGCTATGCTTCGGGTGGTTGATGGTCATCTGAGCCGCGTACGATGTTACTCTTTTGCCGGGGCTGGTGGCGCTCCCCTCCATGGGGGTCGTGGTTGGCTGCGTGCTACGAGACGGGGCTATGTGCTCATTGGTTGGGTTTGGCGCTGGCCCGGTGACCTGCGCGGGACGGCGCGTCGTCTGGGTGAAATGGAGGCATTCGGCTTGACTTAGGTGCGCGCGTCCGGCTCTCCCCCTCCATCTCCTATGGTCTTGCGCCTATTATTGCGGAGATGCCTTGCGTTTGCATGGCTTGTGGCTAACGATCTTAATTTAGGCTTGGGTTGATAGGTTAATTCGTATGGATTATTCAGACTACCCACTTGATTCTCTTCCCTTTGCTCTGCCTTGGTACACTTCTCTTATCCCTCCTCTTATTAACGATAACCTACTTTCACACGATTTACATGAGCATTTGCAGGTTCTCTATCAGCATTGTCGCCATGCTTTATGCAAGATTGCGTTTCGGGATTAGTGAGGGGGGTTATTATCAACTCGTACTCTATTTTGAGGCTTCGGGCTTGTTATTCTCTGTCACTTTGGGTGTGAAGTATTTTCATATAACAGTTTGAATCGCTTGCCCTTGCCTTTACCAATTCGCCAGTCTCCTAGGAACTCACATTACCTTTATATTTGAACCTTATATCTCGTTCCTTGAACTAGTCTGCAATTAATTTGGATATGGTTTACTTACGCTGACCCATTATTTATCACCTAACTTCCCTTATCTTCTGGTACAGCTGATCTTGTGATATAGTTATGTTTCCAACCTGCCCTATCAGTTTTTATATCTCCTATCTCATTTAGTTATGGCCTAATGCCTTTTGATATGATTTACATTCAAATAAGATTATCTCGTATGCTCACTAGAGCTTACAGCACATAGAAATCTTTTCTTCTTTTACCTATCATTAGCTCCTCCCTCTATACTATATTCCAAGGACGTTCCTTCTCTCGATTTGCTTGTTAAGTTTATATTCCTCTTCAAGGGTGATAAAAATTTCGTTTCACATATTATGTTGTAACTCTGATCTACTTAGGCTCCCTACCCTACTCATCGAATGGCCTGATGACTTCACCTAAATTTATTTAACTTCACTTTTACTTCGCTATGATTCCCTTTGTGTTATTACTTTATTACTACCAAAAAATTTGTGAATTTTCCTTTCCTGATTTCACTGCTGTCACTTTCTTTTGTTGCAGCCACTAGGACCCTACAACGAGTTTATTACCGCTCTATGCTTCCTATTTGGTCTTCGGTCTTTTATTATTCGATTTTACTATAGTAGATTACTTTCTAAATTTTTCCTCAATCTGTTCATAATCTCAGTTAGCAGTAGGTAAATCCCTATTGCATCCCCTTTTATGAGTCGACAGTATAGGGTAATTATGTGATCACGACTCATTATAGTTAATGTATTATACTAGATCTATTATTCTTTTCTTCCTGTGAAATTGGTACTGTGTGATGATTGTTTTAGCCGTATCGATCGTATGTTATTTATAATTTACAATTTTCAATTATAATCCGTTATCGGTTACTTATTCTGCTACTTGATTAATATACGGTTACATGAGGCTGGTGTTGGCCTGTAGATATTTACTATATTTAATTTCCTATTTCAATTAGTTATTGCTTTAGTCACATTCAGTATTGAGCCCCGGGAGTTACTTCATATTCTCTGATGTACTTAAACTTAATTAATATGCGTGTAACTTCTACTTTGGGGTTGGCTTTCTCCCATTTGTTATCAAACGGGCTTGAGGCTGCCTGGCTATTATCATGTTCAGCTTGGATGGGTCCTCAGCTGATATCTCAGATGGTATTTGTTTTTTGGTTTTCTGAACGGCTGCTTGGCAGTGCGGGGGTTTGGTCGCCTGCTACTTCGCCTATGTTGATCCCGATCTTACTTCATTTATTCTGTTTCTTTATACTTGTCTGAGTTCACTCCAAGTCTGATTATGTTTTGATATAAGAGACGTTCAGCTTCGTGATCTGGTCGTGGGTACTGTGACTTCAATTATACTGGTTGTTTTCCTATAATTTCCTCCTCCCTTTTCTTCATCCTTAAGTTCCTCTTTCCTTCCTGTTTATGTTATTTCTACTTCTATTTCTATTTCTATTTCTATTCTATTTCTATTTTCTATTTCTATTTCTATTTCTATTTCTATTTCTATTCTATTTTCCATTTCTATTTCTATTTCTTTGTTATTTCTATTTCTATTTCTATTTCTATTTTATTTCTATTTCTATTTCTATTTCTATTTCTATTTCTATTTCTATTTCTATTTCCATTTCCATTTCTATTTCTATTTCTATTTACTTCCATGCTCTTTCTGATCTTGTTGAGTCCTTTTCCCTTTCTTTCAGTCTGCTATTGGTTCCTTTTCGAGTGCTGATTCGCTTGATCTTTGGCTTGAATTCCGGCAATTCTTCGTAATCCAGACTCATGATTCCATTGAATGGATTGGCGTTCTTCCTGCCTTCAATCTCTGCCTCTTTTGTCTTAACTTTATTGGCAATCATTCATGATTTATTTAATTCACTTAAAGCTATTCACGTCTTTACTCCAATACGAGGTTTGCCTGCCTCTGTTCTGATTTATACAGCTTTGTTCAGTCATCCTCATATCTCTTCGTCCTTACTCAGATTTACTGATAGCTCGATTATATTTCTCATTTTACCTTAGCTCTTTTCTATTTTCTCTTTCATGAGTCTGGTCGTTGGTGGGATGGTGGGAAATTATTCGCTATTAATTGCAGATGCGGGGTATTGTGTTGATTTCGCCTACTCTGTAAGTCGTAGTTCTTTTACTGCCCTAGTGTTATTTTCTCTCTTTCTCTATTTTCCCTCTAATACCTCACTCACTTGCCCCTTTTGCTCTGTTTTTTCCCTGTTAGGTCTTCCTTTTTTCCTATAGGCCTTTGTTGATTTGATTCCCCTTCAGTACCTGTCTCTTCTCAGCTCTTCGTTCTACTCTTCTAATGATTCGATTGGTTCTTGTAATCCTCTTGGCGAGCTGGGGCCGCGCTTCAGGTCTCCATCTCCTGCTCTTTTCACTATCCTCTTTTATTCGCATGCCCTTTTCTTTTCTCTGTTATTCTATTCGTACTAGGACATCAGCTTCTTCCTGCATTTAGCCCTTGTCTCTTCTAATTATTTGCATCTTAGCTTCCTGAACTAATTCTAGTAAATTGTCATACTTATTTGATTGGCTTCGTTTGTATTTTGATATTTATAAGCGGACCCTTCTCTTTTGATACTGGATATTTGGCTTCCGTTAATTAATTCTATTCTGCTAATTGTTCCCCTGATTACCCCCCAATCCCTCTTATTTTCTTATTTAACCCTTTCGTCTTCTCTTCCACGGATTATTGTTTCTGCAAGTTTATCCTGCTTTTGGATTACAAGGCAGATGTGGTCCTTTTGTTACGTTTGTACTTTCTATCGTTGGTAATTTATGAGAATTGCGCGCGACTGTTTATATTCTTTCAACGCCTTCGTGTTCATGATTTTCCGATACTTTACTTACGGCCCTGGTCCCATTATGTCTGGGCGCTGGCTGTGTCGTGCTGGCCATATTTCACTCTTCCTCCTTGGAGGTCAGGTTACAATTGGCATAGCTGTTTATCTATTGTATTGCGTTTCACGATGTGAGTTTGCTTGTGGTTACGGGAATCCTCCCTTATTTTTAGCCCATGGTCATATTGTCTGGCCTTGACCCAAAAGACCTTACCTTTTCATGAGTGTTGTTCTTTGCTACGGCAGTATTACCCACAAGGGGTGACGAGGTATCGCACATGGCCCTTTTGCTCGAGCTGCTCTCTATG
Source organism: Osmia bicornis bicornis (assembly GCF_907164935.1). Classification (NCBI taxonomy): domain Eukaryota; kingdom Metazoa; phylum Arthropoda; class Insecta; order Hymenoptera; family Megachilidae; genus Osmia; species Osmia bicornis. The sequence continues at coordinate 43,827 of NW_025791375.1, forward strand.
GCATGAAGAATAAACCTTTCATCGGATTTAGCATGGCATACGGTGTTTGCAATAAGTTGCGCTGTGTAGTCATTTACTTTAATCTTAACTTAACTTCTTCTAGTATAACTTATTCTCCTCCTTAATTAATTATTCCCTGGCCTACATTGCATTGCCATGTTATGCTATTAAGCAGGATCTTAATATTTTCTTCTCGGACTGTTAGATCTTGATATTCGGTCAGTATTATTTAATTTAAGACTAGGGTCATTGGGTCGTCATGCTGTGGTTAGGGTGCACATTCGGTGGGGGGTCGTTCTGGCTGTTTGTAACTCATTAATAAATGACTACTCCATCGGGTAGATTTATTTCATGTAATGACATCACTTGAGATGCCCCGTTGGATATCTTATTGCACTTGGACATTTGGTGGTGGTGTGGCTCTTGACTCTGTCGCACCAGGCATCTTGTCCCTTTGCTGGCAGTTGATTTACGATCAATTGCGAGTGTAACTGTTTGAGGATGGCGCATGCCACCTATACCCAAGTAGAACTTTACTATTTTACCATGGTTCCCTGTTACTAAGAACGGCTTTTGTTGACTCCAGATGTTTGTCATATGATACGCTCGGTTTCCTCTGATTCTGGTAACCGTGTATCACAGTTAATTTTCGCTGCTTGCGTCCTTTTCTAATTTTGTTTAAATATGATATTAAATAGTGGTAGTCTGTATGGACAACTTATATAATTAAATGTCACTCTCTTCTTTGGATACCTATTTATAATTATATTTTATCCCTTCACAACTATATTCTCAATTCATTAATGGCAAGGCGGGTCTTCTCACTTTACCACACTTCTTTAGTTTAATATTAATCGATTATTAACCCCTGAGGTGAGGGTTTTATTACGTTCAACGCCGCTTCCGCTGCCGGGGTTTGACGTGCTGGGCGACTGAACATTTGTATACGCATAGCTTGTAAACTTATAAATCCACCTTATTATCTTTACCTTTACTTACTTTGATCCTGCACAATTTGTTCCTTTAATATCCATTCTTCTTTCCTTTTCCTTTTCCTTTCCTTTTCCTTTCTTGTCTGCTCATCGTTCCGTCGTATGAAGGATGTTTGTTATGTGGTAACCTTATTGCACTTTGTTTTAAGTTATATTCTGTTCCTCTCTTTATTTAAACTTCCAGTTAAAACGTTTAATGTTCTGCGCGGGAGCAGTGCGGATTAATCTTACATTAGAGGGGGGGGTCTGGATCAGTTATTAAATGGCGCAGTGTAATTATTCTGGGACACAATTATGGTTTGAGTTTTCCCCAATGTTGGTCCACATAACATCTAGCGGTAGCCTACCAGCTTTCTTTTCCCTCTTACGTAGCTTGATATGAGTTAGGTTGTAGCACGCCTTTGAGTATAGTATGAATCTTCTTTCTTTTTATTTCTTTATAGACTGTCTGTAGGATACCCTTATAGATTACTTCATACAATGTGTCGTTCATTGTCTACCTTATACCTTTCCAATTATTATTTAGTGCGACATGTTCTATTTTGCACTGTGTGACTGATTGGCCTAGCTGACTCGTAAATGGTATTATGGCTTCCTAATTAGCCTGTTCGTTACTTTACACAGTCCCTGTTTTATTCTCCTGCCTACACCAGTCCTGACTCCTATATTAAGTACTATCTATTGCCATTGCTCACAGGGCGTGCCTGACCTGGATTCATTTAGGGAAATTGAGAGGGGCTTTTGAATGAAATTAACTATTCTGTCATGCTTTTATTCTTCATTCCTGGGGTCATACCTTCACACTGTTTAACTTCTTTTAGGGATAGATGGATTGGTTGGGGTTATGATGCGGTGCTGGTTTGGCTTGCTGTCATGCGAATCGTTTGGATCATATTAAGCTTGATTAAACTCGTTATTTCAAATATTGGCTGCACCGGCTATTGGATGCCTTGGTCTTAGACTTAATGCCTTAATGGTGCAGGCTAATCTTTTACTATCCCGTTATTTTCTTCAAGTTTGATGTCTTTTACCTTTATTGCAGTTTAAATGTGAATACATTCAGTACCATTGATTATCACCTTTAGCTGTTGATTTCTGAAATATAGTTGGTCTTGATTGGTTGGAGCAGTTGCTCTTGATTGATGTTATAATTAAGTTACAGGTTTTAAATTTCTTTATTAGCGAAACTCCTCCACCCGTTGTTATTACGTTTGTGCATTAAACATTGCCGTTACGTGGTCACTTGTAATCTCCTATAAACTGTAGGATTATCTAACTTATCTTGGATGTTCCCTTAAGTTAAAGGAGCGTTTGGTTTCTGCCTGACAGTTATTATTGTCTTTATTTTAACTAGTAATTGGGACTCGGTCGAATTATCCCTGATGTATAATAGGGTAGGCTTCTATTCTATTCTTTACATTTCATAGTGACTGCTCACGTTACAGGATGGCTGATTTGCAACTCTTACATTTAGGTGATCTCTTTAATATTGCAAGGAGTTTTTCTGTGTATTAGTTGAACTCTCTCTTTATATTTATAGTTAATTCTCAGTACTCAGTCTTTTTACGGGATTATTTGCGAAAATAAGTTCGGTGACATTGATCCACTGCATGCAATGGCATAAATAGTGTTATGGGCATTTGATTTGAGATTTATCTGAGCACCGAACATTCTACAGGCGAGATGGCGTATCGATAGCTGTTCTTTCCATTTAATAAAGTACAATTCAGTATGCTAATCTATGACTATTAGTCTATGACTTAAAGTTAACATTCTATCTTATATTCATCAGTTGTCCGGGTTGCAATATCCCGCCACGGCTGTGCGCAGGTTTTGAATGGTGGGAAAGCTTGAATGAGCTTCGCACTTTCGCCTGACGGGCGCTTCAATCGTGGTAAATATACATGGTGTGCGAATTACGAAATCAAGCGGGGAAACCGCGTTATGGTACATAGGAGTGAAGGTGGGATACCCGTTATATTCTCCAAGTTAATTATTTCGCCTGTTTTCACCGCATGGTGACGCCACATCGGCACTGTACGCGAGAATCAGCGGCGATGCCCTCGCCAAATCAGAGCCAGGCTGCGCATCAAGTGTCAGAGGTTGGTTTTGAATGGTTATGGTATGCTCAGCATTGGTTTTCTGTAGCCTTCTATGGTGCTGGTATCTGTCAAATGTTAGCTGTCAACATGGAAGCAGCCTCTCTGATCGGGATGAATCTTCAGTCGAAATATTTACCATTGCTCAACTAATCGACAGTATGACCCCTTGTACGCGTCTATAATCTGGTTTAGTGTCAGAATGTTTGACCTTGGCGTTGTGTGGTGAGAGATTGCTCTTGTGCTTGTGTTTTGGTTTATTTTGTTTTGTATTTATTTATTAATGTGGGGTCTTCCACTTTCCTTTGCGTATTTATAATATCCTAGTGTTACATTTAGTCTTTTACCCGGCTATGCTTTTATGCTTATTGCTGCACTCTCTTCATCTATCTTGCCTCATTTCGTCCATCTTTCATTTTCTTAATCATACCATTTATTCATTCATTCATTATTCTCTCACCTAATCATTCATTCTTTTCAATTGGAGTTTATAGATATGATTTATTTACTTGGTGCCTGTGATGACGAGTGGTCTTGTTCATTCAAGTGCTTTCATCATGGGTGATCAGGGGTGACTTTGTTATAAGCGTGTCATCCAAGTTTCTTTATTGATTTGTTATTTAGTTTACACATTGTTACAGTGTTTAGTGAACCTCGCAGTTTATATTTGAGTTGATTTTCAGGTCGTTAAATCATCCTATTTGATACGCCACTCAATTAGTGGTCCATCCCATTTGTATTAACATGATCACCTATCATTTGTCATCTACAGCTTACAATGTAACTTATTACCAACTCTGGTAAGGCAATGTACTGTTTTAGCTGGTGGACTTTGCGGTTAAATTTTATTGAGTTCACTCACGCATCTGGTAATGTATATCAACATATTTTGCTTTGAGTATATTGTGCTATGTTATAGTGCATTTCATTTAATTATTTGTATACGATCCTCATTTCACAGGTTACGCCTTACTATGCCTTACTATTATTGTTTCATTCCTCCTTAATATCATAGTCAATTAATTGTTCATTCGTTCATTTTGTCATTTTGCTATTGTCTGCTCATTCTAAATTGAATTGAATTAAAGTAATTGATACGAGGTATTATATTATTAGGTATTGATCTCTTACCTCATTACAGTTCCTTGATTTTATCTGACTTGTTGCTTACACATCCTTGATATCTGATATTCTTTGATATGCTTTAATTCAATTTTACGACATTTTCTCTGTAATAGTAAGTGTGATCGGTTACAGTTTACAATATTAATTACTGTCTACTTGGTTAAAGTTGCTGTTCTAGTAAATAGACTGTGCAGGTATATTTTATCTGGGCCACTGGTGCATTTTGCATTCTATTCTAGTATAGTTTATTCCGTTCTACATAAGTATTATATTACATTATATCCCACTTAATTATTTACATGACCATTACGGCCTTCACTCTGTACTCTAAGCTTTAATACTAGTGCTTCATTCTTTTTAATATTTAATCGATTACATCATTGTTCATTCATCCCTTCTGATATTATGTAATTGTTTACTCATCCTAATTGAATCAAACTAAAATAATTGTTACGAGTCAGCATATTTTCATTTTGATAATGCTAAAGTTTGGTAGTCGGTATGAATATAGTTGTTTGCCTTTATACAGGTACTCCATATTTATATTTAATACTTAAGGGGGTAGACACGGGTAATGCAGCGAGGTGACATTACCGGCAAAAATGGGCCTAAAAAGGGGTTTACGGGAATACACTTTTCGTCCTTATATGAGAAGATTTGGGGCTGGGTGAGGGCTCATTCGAAAGAGGAAGGTCCAATGCAGGGCGGTCTGGTCATGGTTCAACGAGATTGTGTCGATATTTAATAATATGAGTGTCCAAAGTAGAGGAAGAATCGACAAAATACATCCGCAGATTCCAAGTATTTTTTAGGTCACTAAAACAGTTCTGTGACTCAAACGGTGACCAGACCGCCCTGCATTGAACCTTCCTCTTTCGAATGAACCCTTATTTAGATCAAAATCTTCTCATATAAGGACGAAAAGTGTATTCCCGTAAAAGCATTCCCAAAGACGAGTTCCGCCATTATCTGGATACTACAGAGCAAGTTACGTGACAAATTTAGTTCAGCTAGTAGTTATAAGGTGGCGTTTAAGTAGAAAGGCTGCCGATCTGGAATCGTAGCCAGAATCAAGCGTCAGCTTGATTACGTCACTCTAACTGTGCTGCGAAGGCAAGCGAAAAAGGCAACAACGCACGAACGCTGAGTGAGACGCACTACAGTCATGCTGTCCTTCTCTCATTCTGCATGTTGAGATTGTCCCTTTTCTCTAAGATTTGACTGCTGTCCGCCTGGATTTTTCACAGCGCCCCATAACAAACCTCGCCTCATTCAAACTATATCGTGTTTGGTATCATTTTAATCAGAGAAATTTCACCAATGCGCTAGTAAAAATTTCGGTTAAAAAAGTCAAAAATAAAAAAGTTTTATAATTGAATTAGTATTAGTCACACCGATATGTTTCGGCTCTTTCCTTTGATCATTGGACCTCTCGCTCTCTCCTCCACTGTCTGTCCCTTTCTACGTTCACGCTTGGCTGGCTATGGCATATAATCCGAGATTCGACACCTCTGCTGAATATATGAATTGTTGCACATATTCAACTTTTACTGTACAGACGCGAGGTCCCTCCATTTATTAGTTCTAATAGTACCATATTACTTTTTTATGCAGAATGTTTCAAGGAGTTGACACAAGTAAAAAAAAATGCAATTCTACTTATATAAAAAATGGATTTGCATTTTTTGAGTGCATCGTTGCATTCACGAAGAAAATGAAATCACAGAAAAATATACATTATCATACCATTGAACTTTTACATAAACAGCTTTTTCCTATCTCTTACCAAATTCAAGATATAACCCGTCCCAATGGCATGACGTATCCTGTATACTTTTATTAATTAAAAAACATTTATTTAAAAAGTTAATAACTTCTTCTAAAAATAATTCTCAGATTGCAAGTTCCTTCGGAGCAAGCATATATTTTTCAGCAGCGAGGAGTGCTACGGTGTGCTATGTAAAATCCACGCGTTTGGTCAGTCAGAATTTATCGGAGCGTGACAATTCTATCATTTGGGTTGAAAGAAAGATAGCATGATCATCGTACATCTCACTCTAAACGCGCGCCAATGTTTCGCTTTCGTTCTTCAGGCGTATCGTGGCGATGCCTCTGGCGAGATGAGCGTTTGAATGTGTTTGTAAAAATACTTGAGGCGCTGTTGCCTTCCTAGATCGTGTTGCGCGCACGCTAGCTGAGAATTAAACCTTTCAAGTTCGTAAAGGACCACGCAAGTGGCTCCACCAGGCCCAACGAAAAAACTACTGTAATACCGACGTCCCGAATCGGTGACGTCACGTACTGTGTCTACCCCCTTAATATATTTACATATTTAATGATTTTGTCAAGTGATCAGATATTTATTTCATTATTGCCTCTTGATTTGGACTGACTTGGTGCTTACACATTTTGATTTTTTGCACACTCTGATATTCTCTGATATTCTTCAATTTAATTTTCACGACGTTTTTCTAGTAGTAGTGTTCTTTCATTGCGGGGTGCTATCATGATTGGTTATATCCGTTTTCTTTAACGTATTATTCCAACTATCATACCTTTCATCTTTTCACGTGTTATTTGATTTTGATCTGATTTAATCTTGACTTTGATCTTATCTGATTAATTTCTTTTGTTACTTGTTACTTATTCTAGGATTTATTCGGCTTCTCTTTCCTTGACGGTTATATCCCTCTACTTCGACATTTGGTGCAACTTGTTCGGTTGTAGAATGATGTATTCGCATAGCGTGTTCTACAATCGACGTAATCTGCGGGTTTGTACGGGTTTAGGTTTATTTTATTCAGTATTAAGGTAGGCTACATTTATTTAACACAAGCATATCTTATATGTAGCTGATTATACGTGAGAGGCTGTAACCGTTACATGAACTCGTTTAACAATCTATTTATTTATTTAGATTTATCTATCTTATAGTTCATTTAGGTCTATTTTTGCGTTTATTTTATATAACTGCCTTTACCATTCTGTTATTAGGATTGTTTATCAGACTTATCTGTGTAATTAAGCCTGATGGTAAGTATTGTTTCCTAGGTTGGTATGGATGCATGATGGACACTTGTACAGCTGGTAATTATATAAAGGGTAGCTGGCGCGTAATTGGTAGCTTATGCACGGCAGATAATCTGGTTATGTTGTATCTCTCCCTTGATCTGACTTTCTTTTTACAATCTCATAATTTTGATATTTGTCAAGTAGTTTCATTGCCTGAATAGCAGTATATTTAATTTCTTCCCTTGACTGGAGGCTTGGCCCCCCCAGACTCCCCCCTTAAACTACCCCAACTTAACACCTATGCTCCATACAGTTGAGTACTTATATTTACGGTTCGTAATGTCCGGTTTATATTATTTTCTTTTCATAATCTACTAAATTCCTGATATCTGTTGAGCACTCGCATTATCAGTATTCTCGACTAAAGTAGCAGCCCATTTAATTTCTTCTTATGACTGGGGGCTTTGCCCCCAGATCCCTCCCATAAATCTACCCTAGTCTGACACCGACACACATCTAATCCTTGGATACTTATTTCCTTATTTAAAACGGTGCCTTTCGCCCAAACTAATATGGGCAATTATTGTTAGCTATGATTTTGGAGGTCCTCATTTTGAGGGCGATGGACTTGGCTGTGCGTACTCATAGTTGTGCGTCAGCTTGGGTGGGATATTCCTTGGGGCGGTTTCGGTCAGTGTTTTGTGATGTTTTGAATTTGCATTGTCTCTCCTTCGTTGTGTCCTTATAACCTCTTGGCTCGTGATATTTGGGAGGTGGCTCCATTATCGGTGTTCTCAGCTGGAGTGGTGGTTTGGTGTAGTTTGGTCTGCTGATTGAGGGGCTTTGCCCCCGCACCCCCCCCCCCCCTGGAGCTTCCCTGACTAAGCGCCAATTCATTTGGATACTTATTCTCATGCTTAAAGGCGGGGCATTCCGTTCAGGCTGGGGTGGGCGACTGTTGGCTGCGATCTGGGGGGTTGCCATCGTGAGGGTGATGGATTTGGGTTGTGCGTACTCATTATTATGCTTCTGCTCGGGTGATATATTACTCGGAGCGGTTTCGGTTGGTGTTTTGAGGTGTTTCGTTTTGTATTGTCTCTCTTTCGTGGTGTCTTGTGACCTCCCAGTTTTGATATTTGGGAGGTGGTGTCGTTGCCGGTGTTCTCGACTGGGGGGCTCCGCCCCCCAGACCCCCCCCCTCATACTACCCTAACCTAACACCAATATACCAATTTATTTGGGTACTTCTTTTCATACTTAAAACGGGGCCTTCTGCCTAAACTAGTATGGGCAATTATTGTTAGTTAGGATCTTGGGGGTCGTCATTTTGAGGGGGACAGATTCGAGCTGTACCTGCTCATTAGATTTATACTTATGTCTTGTTTTGTATCATTTCTCTTGTGTATTGTATTATTGTCTTTATTTTCTTTATTTTCTTGTCATAATCTCTTAATTTCTGATATTGTAAAGTAATTTCATAGCCGGTATCCTTATTGGAATAATAGTAATATATTTGATATGTTGTTTATTGGGGGGGCTTCGCCCCCCCAAACCCCCCCTCCCTAAACTATCCTAACCCAACAGCAACAACGGTGCAACAATCACAACAATACATTTCCTCTGATACTTATTTTCTTGCTTAAAGTGTGGCCTTCCGCCCTAACTAATAGGAGCATTGCTGGGTACGATCCTGCGGGTTGCCATTTTGAGGGGGTAGACTTGAGCCGCACCTACTCGTTTTATGCTGGTGCCCAATTTGGATATGGCCTGTAATGGTTTCAGTCTGTGTGGTGTATTTTGTAATGTTGGTCTGTACTATTTCTCCTTTGTATTATCTTGATCTTCATCTTGATTATCTTAATTTTCTTTGTATTTCTTAATTTTGATTCTGATTCCTGATATTTGACTACTTAAAGTAACTTCATTGTCATCATTCTCGACTGATTGGAGTATATATTTAATATTTAACTTTTTCTTTTTTGGACTGGGGGGCTTCGCCCCCCAGATCCCGCCGGCCTGACCTAACCTAACACCAATGTACAAATGCACAAATTCATTTAGATACTTATTTTCGTATTTTCGTATGTAAAACGGGGCCCTGCGCCCAAACTAATATGGGCGTTCGTTGGTTATGATTTTGGGGGGTTGCTATTTTGAGGGGGGATAGACTTGAGCTGTACCTGCTCATATTGTACCTTTGCTCAATTGAGATACTGCTTGAATGATTCCAGTTAGTATTTTGTAGTATAATGTTTCTCATTCGTATTATTATGATTATTTTCATTTTCTTTCTCTAAATTTCTTTATTTTACCTTTCATGCATTTCGTTCGCGGTCCATTCACTCATTTATATAATTTAAGTGGTGTGGATTAGGTTAGGGTTTGTGGTTGGGTGACAGCTGTTTTGTGCGGATGTGTTGTTTTGAATGGGACAAGTTGAGGGTTGCACTCTGGAAGAGGCGAAATTCCTCCGGTTCCTGGTCGTTGCCAAAGAGAAAGCCCTGACCTCGCTTATGTAGGCTGGTGAATGGATGGCGCGATCACCCGTTGAGCAGGAGCTCCGGTTCCTGGTCGTGGCCGAAGAGAAAGCTTTCCTGACCTCGCTTATGGCAGGCTGGTGAAGACATGGCGCGATCACCCGTTGAGCAGGAGCTCCGGTTCCTGGTCGTGGCCGAAGAGAAAGCTCCTGACCTCGCTTATGGCAGGCTGGCGAAGAGGCGGCACGGTCACTGCGGGATGGTGTGATCCTTGAGGATATCCCCCCGGTGCCGATCGTTGCTGAAGAAAAACGGCCTGTCCTCGTGGCAGGACAGGTGGGCGTGATGACATCGAGGAATAAGCCACATCATCATTCTCGACCTACCATGGTGGACGAAGATTGGGGCGATCAACCGGAAGATGCGATGTTCCCGGTTCCTGATCGTGTTCCCGAAGAGGAAGCCCTGACCTCGCGTTATGCCTGGCAGGTGAATCGGGGGGGCGACCACCCGTCGAGTTGGATATCCTCCGGTTCCTGGTCGTTACCGATGAGCAAGCCCTGACCTCGCATTTTGCAGGCTGGTGAATGGATGGCGCGATCACCCGTCGAGCGGAAGTGCTTCGGTTCCTGATCGTGACCGAAGAGGAAGCCCTGACCTCGCATTTTGCAGGCTGGATGAATGGATGGCGCGACCACCCGTCGAGTTGGGTATCCTCCGGTTCCTGATCGTGGCCGAAGAGAAAGCTCCTGACCTCGCTTATGGCAGGCTGGTGAAGACATGGTGCGATCACCCGTCGAGTTGGGAATCCTCCGGTTCCTGGTCGTGGCCGAAGAAAAATCCTGTGCTTTACCGTACAGGTTGAAATATCCTACCGCTTGATCGGAGGTGTAACGGCGTGGATCCTCAATCCCTTATAGCTTGATATGCGCATGGCGGATTGAGGGTGGACGAAAGCGTCATGAAAGCTAGGGAGCCGAAGCGCCGTTGCGGCTATCGTTGGTTCATGTTATATATCCCCAAAGGATGAAACGGTTCTGGCGGCCTACGTTAGAGGAGAGGTTTTTAGTGGGTAGTGTATCAGGCCGCGGATGCCCCTTCTGGGCGCCGCTAGGTCGCCCCTTCTGGGCTGTGACCTTATGTTTTTTTGAGCCCACCCTTTAGGGTAGGGCTGTCAGGTTGCCCCTTCTGGGTTGCCTCTTTGGGTTTGCCCCCACCAATGGGCGCCAGGCCCCCCTTCAGGGGATACGAGTCCCACACTGCCCGGGCCCTCACCAGCCGAATAGAGTGAATGGGGGACAACCCGCGCGTGCATAAAGGCATTTTCCTCTTCTATTTAAACAAAAAAACAAAGGGTTAGGTTAGGTTGGGTTAGGTTAGGTTAGGTTAGGTTAGGTTAGGTTAGGTTGAGACGATGTGAAATTAGGTCAACGGTTCGGTGACGTATTACTTTTATTCCTTTATTGCGTTTTTATTCATTTGTTTTACGTTTATTGCGACGGTTTATTAAGTGATTTGTGTGAAAGTGCATCGATATTTTTCGATATTTTTCGATATTTTTCGATATTTTGTTATTATTAGTATTATTAATATTAATTCACTTTATTATTACTATTTGGTTGCATGTGTTTGACTGGCACGTTACCCCGCTGTATTATTTAATTATTTCCATTTATTAACACATTCGATTATTCGATTAATCGATTGTTATATTATCCTGTTTATTCGGTGATTGTTCGCGGCATAGCCTTTTCACTTATTTTTCTATTTGTCATTTTAACGTGTTTATTCTATATACATCTATTTTATTTTATTTTCATTTTATTTTCATGTTTCGTCTTATTATTTTATTGTTTATGGTGTTCTATATCTATTTTACTCTTCCTTCGCCGTTCGCCGTTCATTATATATTTATATTTCTGTTTTGTGTTATTCTGTGTCATTTGTTTCATTTATTTATTTATTTATTTATTGAAATGCAGTGGGGTGATATGCCTTGATGATTTATGCAACTCGCGTAATATTGATTATTGCCTATTATTGTATTTCTATTTTGTCTCATTTAAGTTTATTTTATTTATTATTTATTTATTCGCAACGATATAATTGTACAATGTGCTTAATAAATCTGCGCAATCTACGCCTTGTTACGTGATTTCATTGTTCAATTCATTTATCGTTCCATTTGTTTTATTGCATTTACCGTTGTTGTTTTTCACTGTGTTTTGTGAATCTCATCAGTTAATTATTAATGGTTATTATCAGTGTATGATGTGTTTATGGTTTATGCGGTTTGCATTGCTGTTTCGTTGATTAGTTCAAGTTCATTTTCATTATCATTTCATTTTTGTCATATTTCATTTTCATTTTCTTTATTTTCATTTCATTCTATATTTGTGACGATGCAGCAGTGTAATGTGCTTAGATAAATGAATTGGACAATCCGGGTTGTGTTATTAACTGTTTTCTTTTAGTTTCAGTTTTGTTTTAGTTTTATTTCAGCTTTAGTATGCTTGTTTTAATGGTGTCGTGTGATGAGTGATTGATTGCTTTTGTGCTCTTGGTGTAGTTTGTTTTGTGTGGTTTATTGGTGGGTGGTGGGTGTTCATTCCTTCCTTTACTTATAATATTGTATTACATTGATGCTTTCTTGCTTGCTTTCATTCATTCACCTTCTTTCCTTTCCTTAATCTTCAATTTCTTTAATCGTTCCATTCATTCATTCATTCACTCAGTCATTGTGGTCAATTAAAGTTAGTTAGTGAATATGATTTATTTTGTTTATTTTATTTTATTCTATCTTAGTTTTGCTTTCTTTATGATGACGGGTGGTTTTGTCCATTCAAATGTGTTGATTGATTGTGCGTGGTTTGTTATAATCTTATAATTTAAGTATCCTTATTATTTATTTACTTATATATTTATGTATTCCAGTCTATATTTATAATTTAACTTATAATCTATCTTGCTGAGGAAATAGAGTGTTGTAGTTAATAATCGTTACGGTTATATTTTATTGAATTCATTTCTTGTATTTTGTATTCTATTTTATTTATTTCATTTGTTTTACAGTATATTACATTACATTACTTTACATTTTTTACATTATTTACATTATATTGGTTACGGTCTTCACTTTATATTTTATGCTTTATTATTTACTCTATAATTTACCTCATTCTTCTTTGATATCTTTAATTGATTACTTCACTGTTCAGTCGTTCATTCTTCCATTCTATCATTATTCATTCGTTCTGATACATTCCTGCTTCTTGTTTTCACTCACGCCTTACCTTCTTTATTTTCCTTAACCTTTAGCTTTCTTAATCTCACTTTCTTAATGGTTCCATATATTCATTCATTCATTATTCATTCACTCATTCATTCTGATCAATTAAAGTTAATGAATATGATTTATTTTACATTTATTTTACTTTTATTTTACTTTGGTTTTGCTCTCTCTGTGATGATTGGTGGTTTTGTCAATTCAAATGCTTTGATTGTGCGTGGTTTTATTATAACCTTGTTATTTAAGTATCCTTATTTATTTACTCATTTATTTAATTATTTATTCAGTCTATATACTGGTGCAGTGTTTATTGAACTGCATACTTTATATTTGATTTGATTATTGTCGCTTCAGTTATTTTATTTTGATACAACATTTAACAGTAAGTCCTATTTGCATTTGCATTGACATAATCATTCATCGTTTATCGTTTGCCATTTATAATTTATAATTTAACTTATGGGCTATTTTGGGAAAGAAATAAAGTATTGTAGCTAATAATCTGTACGGTTGTATTATATTTTATTGAGTTTACTTCTTGTATTTTGTATTTTGTATTCTATTTTAGTATATTTCATTTTGTTTTACATTATAGTACGTGATTATATTATTTACATTATTTACACTATTAGTTGGTTACTACCTTCACTTTATACTTTATGACTTATAACTATTTACCTTATTTAACTCATTCATTAGTATCTTTATTTAAATGTCATGCAATAATCAGTTCTATTTGCGTTTGGATTGACATGGCCGTTTATCATTCATCATCTACCATTCACAATTTAACTTATAATTTTGTTTACTTGTGTAATGGAATGGAGTATTTGGCTGATGATCTTGATGGTTGCATTTTAGTGAGCCCGCTTCTTGTATTTTGTATTCTATTTCATTATATTTCATTGTTTTATGTTATATTACGTTACATTGCATTATATTACACTATATTACACTGCGTTACTTTACATTATTCACATTAAGCTGGTCACGGCTTTCACTTTATACTTTACACTTTCCTAGTTACTTTATTCTTTTAATTTCTTGAATTAATAACTCCACTGATCAGTCGTTCATTCTCTTATTCTGTCATTGTTTATTCATTCTGAATTAAATTGAATTAAAGTTGTCGTTATGATTTAGTTTAATTTTATGTCCATGGTGGTACAAAGTGTTGTAGATTAAATTAATATATTTATAGTTTGCTTTGATGCGGTTATTCTATATGCAATATACTTATATTTTATATTTTAATTTATTTGTGCCACGTTATCACTGTTTATCACTATTTTATTTTATTTCATTGTCGCCTTCTTGATTTGTCGCCTGTTATATATCCTTGGATATTCTGATTCTTCTTTGATATTCTTTAATTCAATTAATTCATGATGTCTCTCTCTGGTATTGGTATTGTATAGTTCTGTCATAACAGGGTGACAGTGTGCTTTTCTGTGGGAATTAATATGCATGTTATTAAGTTGTGCTATTCCTGTTTATTTTATGGTGCGTTGTTACAATTATTATCTTACCTTGCTTGTTTCCTTTTTCTGAGTTGACTATCAGGCTTTTTCGTAGGTAATCTTGTTCTTGTTCCCATTCTTAACGAGTCTTCTTACACTGTTCTTGCTTCCTGTTGACAATCCTTGTTTTGACACATTAGGGGTTAGGGTTAAGGTTATATCTCTGTAAATTCTGTCACCCGACATCTTTGAAGGTGTCTATTCTATGGTTTATATTATCTATGGTTATATTATTTTGAAATTCACTTCACTGTATCTATACTATACCTTCACGGTATTTCATTCTTTCTTTCTTTATTTCTTTCTTTATTTTAAATTCTTTATTCTTATTTTCTTGATTCCTCAATTCTCCTTTATTATTTAATCACCTTAATTCGCGTTTAATTATGTTTATTACGTTTATTATTATTGATTATTATTTACTATTATTGATTATTATTTACTGTTTATTATTCACTATTGCATTCATCTGTCAGCTGTTACTTTACTTTATTTTAGCTTTTAGCTTTTAGCTTTTAGCTTGTAGCTGTTATTTTATTTATTGTTTATTGTTTGTTTGTTTATGGGCTGTTCTAATCATGGGCTTTATGGGCCCCGTGGGCTCATGGGTTATTATCCATCATTCACTGTAGATAGATAGATAGATCGTCGCATTTACTACATCATGTGACATTCAAAGCATGCTTATCATGAGTGAGTGAGCATTTGAGTGTTTGTGTGTGAGTGTAAAGCATGTATGGGACATGTCATCGAGGGTTGCAGCGTACGAAGAGGTGGCGCGGTCACGCCGGGATGGTGTGATCCTTGAGGATATCCCCCCGGTGCCGACCGTTGTCGAAGAAAAATATGTTCCTGCCTCTGCAGGTCGGCGTGATGACCTCGGGGATAAGGCAGATCATCAGCAACCTACCAGGCGGACGAAGAGGGGCACGGTCAACTGTGGAGATACGATGTCCCTGTCCTGACCGTGTTGAAGTACAACCCCTGTCCTGGCAATAGTGCTAGGTAGGCGAAGAGGTGGCGCGGTCACGCCGGGAAGGCGCGATCCTGGAGGATGCCCCGGTGCCGATCGTTGCTGAAGAAAAACGGCCTGTCCTCGTAGCAGGACAGATGGGCGTGATGACCTCAGGGATAAGGCACATCATCAGCAACCTACCAGGCGGACGAAGAGTGGCACGGTCAACTGTGGAGATACGATGTCCCTGTCCTGACCGTGTTGAAGAACAACCCCTGTCCTGGCAATAGTGCTAGGTAGGCGAAGAGGTGGCGCGGTCACGCCGGGAAGGCGCGATCCTGGAGGATGCCCCGGTGCCGACCGTTGCTGAAGAAAAATTCCTGCGTGTATTTCTCAGGTTAAAATGTCCTTACCGCTAGATCGGAGGTGCAACGGCGTGGATCCGCAGATGCCCCATGTTACATGGCGTTTTTGCGTGAGGACGGAATAATGCGAAATGCATTGAATTGCCAAAACGCCGTTGTGGCTACGTTGGTAACCTGTTATATATCAATGATGAATAGGTACTGGCAGCCCACGTTAGGGGAGAGGTTTTTGTGGGTAGTATATCCAGCCGCAGGACTGTCCCTTCAGGACTACCTGCTCAAGGTCGCCCCTTCTGGGCTGAGACCTACTCTTGGGCTAAACCCCACCCTCCGGGGTCGGGTTGCCAGGTTGCCCCCTTCTGGGGTTGCCTCTTTGGGTTTGCCCTCACCAAACGGGCGCCGGGCTGCCCCCTCAGGGCGGGTATGAGTCCCACACTGCCCGGGCCCCCTCTATCCGAATAGACGAAAGGGGAACCAGCCTGCGCGTGTATAAATGCATTTCCTCTTCCATAAAACAAAAAAAAAAAGATTAGGTTAGGTTAGGGTTAGGTTAGGTTGGGGTTGGGTTGAGGTCAGTGCGGGATGCCGAGGTGAGCGGACGTGTGTCGGGTCCGCTCCGGCTTTTTTCGGGTTTAAGTGCGGAAAAGCTACGTGAAAAAAAATATAATCCATGAACAGTTTATTTTGTAAACGACCGTGAGTAATTGGAACCATAAATTGTGAATGTCGGACCATTATCTGAGGATTTTGCGAAATTTAAAGTCGTTCGGAAATTGAAAGTGACGGGTGGATTGTAACACCACACTTAAACCACACTGTACCCCACTAGAATGAGAGTTTATTTGCATAAATATCTAAAGGGGTGTTAAATTTAAACAATAATAGGTTCTAGAGAAGAGGAATAGGTGCATATTTAACGATAATACAGTGAAAAATAGACTGTGATACAAAGGGATCAAGATGGAGGGACCACGTGTGCGGACGGCACTCGGACACTTAGTTTTTATTCACCAGGACGACACGAGGACCTCCACACACACAGTAAGCACTTTGGAAACTTTACATTGACAGAAGGTACCCCATTCAACACTGGTGAGTCGATTTATTCACCCTTTTCGGAGATATTTGGTGTTAAAGTCGATAATGAGACACGTGGATGAAGATGGAAACGAAGAATTGACAGCCAGATGTAAGCAGCGCGACTCCCGGGACAATTTTCGGGTTGTACGCATGCGCATGGTAGAGTTTAACCAATCAGATCGCGTAGTTTGTTTCGCGCCGGCGCAATAGGTAAAAGGCTGATGAAGAACACCGAAGGAACTAGTGCAGCAGGGGCCCGGAGTAATGAAAATTTTACTCGGAATTTTATTTTCAGACTTTTAAAGAAGTATTTAAAGTGACTCTTTGTTGTGGGTGGTGTGCATTAGCTGTCTAATGTCTGTATAGATGTTTTGTTGTGGATTCGTGTAATTTTGCGTCGTTTTCAGCGGTTCTAAATTGATATAAGCTCCCACCCTTTTAGACATGATACTTCGGTGCGTACAAAGTGTAGCTTCTGACGTCACCGACGCAGGGGTGATGCGTGTCAGTCAGTCACTACTGCACGTTGACGATTAAGTGGCTGATACAGTAGCGTGCGATATAATGGTCTCGAAAATTTTTATCGCGGAATTCAAAAAATATATTTTCGGGGTCCTGGGTGACCCACGGGGTCATTTTGGCCCATGGGGTCCGGAGGACCCCGGGGCCCTGGGGACCCCATGACGTCGGAGTGACGTCATGCGCGGAGGAGAGTGCGCGTAGAAATTCTAAATTCCGGCACTTGGAGTGTTTTTGACTTTCCATGGGGTTTCGGGAACCCCATGGGTGAATGAGTCCCCGGTGTGTGAAAGGTCGTGGTATGCCAGGGGCGGGGGTCCTGTGGCACCCAGTGGAGAGGGTCTTCATCCTACAGGGGCAGGGGTCTGGAGGCACCCTGTTGGATGTGTCGGCATCCCACAGGGGTGGGGTCCCTGGCGCCCCTGGGACTCCTAGGACCCCATGCGGCGAATCGAGTTTTTATGAGGTAGTGATGGTTTCGAGCGCACTAACAAGAGTCAGTAGGATAATATAAGAACCGTGCGCGAGCGTGAGCAAGTTTCCTGAAAAGTTCGAGTTTTTGGGGAGTAACGACCCTCCCCGTCGTACTGTGTACAGAGGCGGTACCCGCGGGTGCATTTGTATGACTTTTTATGGATTTACTGACAAACTGATGCGGTTTTATAGCTTTTTTATGGATTCCAATGGTTTTCTATAGTGCTTTATGGTATCTTTTGGACTCACCAGCTCTAGCTGGTGACAAAGACGGTCTTTTATGTTTATAATTCTCCCTGCGGGCCGCGGATGGGTGGTTCAAACGACTCTGCACTCTTCTGCGCTCTTCTGGCTACATGATGATGACATGGATTGTTCCTGGTATGCGATTCCGGTAAAGGATTTGGTGACGGACGGTTTATATTATGACGACTTGGCAACGATTAATGGACTTTTCTACTAAAAACTCTAAACAAAATGGACCACGTTGTAAAAAAGAAAAAGGTTTACGGTGCAGGGGGCGGATCCCCCAGTACCGGCGCGGAGGGTAGCGTGTGCGCAGGCTCCCCCGTGTCGTTATCTGGATACTGTGCAGCACGGGTAGTAGACCGCCAGGCCCCCGTGTATGTAAAAGCTACTGGCGAAGATACGCCTGAATGGCAGACGGATAATGAGGAGAATAAAATCTTCGTAAGAAAACCAAGACTGAGCAGAACACCCCCTAGTGCGTCAAAAAGAAGGGATCCCAGGCAACCTATTGGGAGGTTGGAAGCAGTGGACCTGGCCGGGGATGAAGCTGAGGAAGAGGATAATATAACAAAGCAGAAGTATACACAGGATAAAACAATAGAGGAGGCTTCTAACCAGAAAAGAAGAGAGAGCCTCACCCTGGAAGAGAAGATGGATGTTAGTCTGAGGGCTATAGAGAAGATCCTTCAAGCCATCAGTGACCATAATATGGTTTTTAACAACTTAATCCTGAAAAAAGAGGGCGAGGTGGACCCTATATTAAGAAATACTTACGTGTCAATGAAGAACTGCCTGGAAGAGGTTATGGTTGCGGTGGACGGTCTCAGAGATGTACACACTGAGCATACTGAAAAATCCAAGGGTGAGATAAGTTATAGCAGGACGAAGAGAACACAAACGACAGCTATGGCGAAAGTAGACCGGGAACCTGTAACAGAAAAGAGAAGCATTAGCACACAGACGGAGGAAGAGATAGGGGGGGAAATTACGCCCCCCACGGATAAAAGTGGGAAAAGAACAAGGTTCACAAGGAATACGGAAGAGTTACCACCGGAGGAAGGAAACAGGAAGGAAGTATTGATGCCCGAACAAGCAGGAGGGGAAGCGAATGGGGAACAGGAATGGAGCATAGCCGGAAGGAGAAGACGAAGAAAGGAGGATGAGGTAGGGGTAAACAGGAGAAACACGACCCCAAATAAAAATGAAGGCGGCAGGTTGGCGAGTGGCAAAGAGGGGGGAAGGAACACCCCGGGAAAAAACCTTAACCACAAGCTATAGCAGTACGCTTCGGCAAGGATAAGACCTTTGCGGAAATACTCAGGAAGGTAAAAGGAGCCGCGGGGAAGACACCAGAGGGCATTAGAGCGGTAAAACAAACCAGAGCAGGGAATCTGCTTATTGAATTCTCCCCTGGTGCGGACCTAGAGAACCTCAGGGAAAAAACCTAGATGGTAACCTGGGCCCGGATGTAGAGGTGGCTAAGTTGCAGACGATGGTTGACATTGAAATGAGAGGGATCGACCCCACTGTAGAGAAAGAGGAGCTGATAGAAGCTATCATGGGAAAAATTGGATATGAGGCTAAGGGGGTCAGGATCAAGATTCTCCGGACAGACCCGAGGCAAAACAAGGTGGCGATCATCGAAGGCCCTGCAGTGGATATGAACCGACTGCTGAGGGGGAACAGGATAAAAATAGGATGGACTATGGTAACTGCGAGGGAAATCCCACGTCTAACGCGATGCTACAAGTGCCACGGTATGGGGCATATTGCAAACAATTGCAAAATCACAGGAGAAGCGGGTGGATTTTGTAGGAAGTGTGGTGAGACTGGGCACCACATGAGAGAATGCCTAAAAGAACCTAGGTGTAGGCTATGTGCAGCGGATGGTCTACCAGTGGGGCAGACAGGTCACGTTGCCGCTTCAGTAAGGTGCCCAAAATACAAGGAGGCACTAAGAAACAAAAGGCAAGGATAGTATTAATATCCTACAGGTGAATCTAAACCACTGCAGGCTCGCACACGATCTATTGTATGCAAGTGCGAATGACAAAGAGGCAGACCTGGTAGTGGTGGCGGAACCGTATGCCTCACCAGATAATTGGTACACAGACACTACGGGTAGGGCAGCGATCTTTGTAACAAACAGAGGTTTGGCAAAGAGTAAAAAGATAGCGGTAGTAAGCCGCGATAAAGGATACGTAGGGATCAGATACAACGATATGTATATCGTGAGTGTATATGCTTCCCCAAATGTGAGTATACAGGACTTCGAAGTACAACTGTCAACGCTGGAAATCTTCCTAAAAGGTTTAAGGGATTGCCGACATAAAATCATGGTACTTGGCGATTTTAACGCAAAGTCCCCCTTATGGGGATCAAACAAATGGTGCGGCAGGGGAAGGATCTTAAACCAGTGGTGTGCAGGCCTTGGACTGTGTCCAATCACCTCCGAGGGGGGGGGCCACGTGCGAGAGAGGAGGAGGATCGGTTGTCGACGTCATACTCTGTAGTAAGGCGGCCCTAGAATTACACCAGGTGTCGAGGGTGCTAGATGAATTCACAGCATCTGACCACAAATACCTATTCCACACAGTAGGCCCAGGTCCAAAAAATAAAGGGGCGAATTTGGACCCCTTTGATGTCGGCAAGGGAAAGATTGAGGAAGACAAGCTCCTGGAAGCGCTTCTACAGAAATATGGAGATGAAAATTTTAGTAAGAGGATCAGGACACATACTACATACGAAGTCGACAAATTTATTGAGGAAATAGACAGACTCATAAACAAATTCACGATATACAGAAAGACATACAAGGGAGATCGAAACCCGGTTTATTGGTGGACTAACGAGATAGCCATGAAGAGGAAGAAAACCAATAGACTAAGAAGGGAATACGCGAGAGCCAAGGCAAAAGGCAACATGGGGATAATAGAAAGGACACACGAAGCCTATAAAATTGCGAAAAAGGACTTGAACCGTGAAATCCAGAAGACTAAAAAGGCAAATTGGTGCGATCTCTTAAAAGAGGTTGATAGGGATGTGTGGGGCAGACCTTATAAATTGGTTATGAAGAGGGTTAGAGGTAGCATATCCAAACCAGATATCCTGAGTCCGGGTGAAGTGGGAAGTGTCGTCAGGAAGCTTTTTATAACGACCCGGGTGGGCGCTGGAACACCTGCAAACAAAAAAGATGACACGGAAGATGGAGAGACGATGGACAGGAACGAGACGTACTTACCTGGAAACATACCGGAACCCCCCTGCAATGAAGGGGACAACGTGATCACGGCTGAGGAAGTCAGTAGGCTGGCGAGGAAAATGCCAGCGAAGAAGGCCCCTGGCCCCGACAAGCTGTCGTCGGCTGTTGCAAAGAAATTTAGTATGGGAGCGACTAAGTGGCTTGCACACATATTCACTACGTGTTATAGAAGAGGCTACTGGCCTATTCCGTGGAAGACGGGTCGTCTGGTTCTCCTGCCAAAAGGGAAAGCGGCAAATCCGGAGGAAAAAGCATATAGACCTCTGTCTATTATCTCTTGCCTTGCGAAGCTACTGGAGCAAGTGGTCAAGGGAAGAATCCTGAAAGAACTGGAAAGAAATGATCTGGCAGAGAATCAGTTTGGGTTCAGGAAGGGGCGCTCCACCTTAGATGCCATGGAGAAACTTAAAGGTTATTGGGAAATGGCACGTAAGAAAGGAAAACACTGCCTACTGGTAATGCTGGACGTGAAGAATGCTTTCAACACTGTTAGGTGGGACAGCGTTATCAGGTGTATAAAGGAAAGAGGGTTTTCTAGGGAGATGGTTGAACTGATCCGGAATTATCTGACGGACAGATGGATTGTTTTTAACTCCAAAGAGGGGGGGGTTGGTTTCCAGGTTTTTGGAGGGGTCCCCCAAGGATCCGTAATTGGCCCGATCCTATGGAACATTGTTTATGACGGCCTCTTAAGAATTCGTCTGCGTAGAGATGTGTATCTTATCGGCTACGCAGATGACATAGGCATCGTTATAATTGATAATGACTTCGACAGAATAGTGATAACGGCAGAACGAACGATAGAAGACATGAGTGTATGGTACGAGTCGGAAGGTCTGAGTCTCGCTCACCACAAGACCGAAACCATCCTCCTCACAGGAAGGAAGGTCGTGGGAGGGTTGACAATCACTTGCGGTGGGGCAGAAATAAGAACGGCTAGGGATGCTAGGTACCTGGGTCGCATTCTAGAGATGAACCGAGGCTTCAGGTTGCATATTGAAAGGGCGTGTGATAAGGCCCTGAAGTATGCAAACGTCCTGGCAAGGTTAATGCCAAACCTGGGCGGAGCCGGTAATCAGGCACGCAGGTTGTATTATAAAGTTGTGGAATCTGTGATTTTGTATGCAGCGCCGATGTGGGCCACCGGACTAGAGATGAAGAAGAACTTAAGTCTGCTAGCCAGCACACAACGAGCCGCCCTTCTGCGGGTGTCACAAGCTTATCGGACCATCTCTACAGATGCTCTATGCGTAATCACAGGACAGATACCGTTGGACCTGGTGATTCGGGAAAGGGAGTGGATTTACAAGAAGAAGAAAGAGGCCGGAGGAGGCACAACGGAAGAGGTAGGAAAGATCAAGAATGCGGCACGGGAAAAAACCATAGAGAAATGGCAACAGAGGTGGGAGGAGTCTGACAAAGGGAGGTGGACTTACGCCCTGATTCCTCGCCTCAAAGAGTGGATTCATTGGGGGCCCCAAATCATTAATTTTCACCTGTGTCAGGTGATATCAGGGCACGGGTGTTTTGGCACCTTCCTCTGGCAGAAAGCGAAGAAAAGAGCTAACGCAGAGTGCTGGTTCTGCCCGAATCACGAGGACAGCCCCGAACACTTCCTGTTTAAATGTAGCCGTTGGAGGAACGAGAGGTCGATTCTCTGTTCGAGATTAGGAGTAATACCCAACAGGAGTAACTTCTTAGATCTGCTCAGAGATACCACAAAGCGAGAAGACGTCATTAGGTACGTAGTGAGTACGCTGAAAGATAAAGAAGCGCATGAGAGGGATAGACAAGCAGCGGAGAAAAGAGCAAGGGTGTCCACCCCCACCACCAGGAGAGGCAGATAATATGTGCTTCGGCCGCTTGTACAGTGGCATGTACATTATTCTAACATATTGACGGGAACGAGTTATTTTAACAGAATGACCGTTATCATTTTACCTAATAACTATATACTATTTACTAGCTACAATTTATTTATCTATTTTATTTATTTACTGGATTTGTGTTTTATTTATTAGTACGTTATGCATTTTAAATAACTTGACCAGGAGACAACTTGTAGATCGAGCTGGACTTAAGTTTTATTATTGAGCTGACATGGAGATTTTATTTATTTATTTATTTATTTATTTATACTGACATGGAGATTTTATTTATACCGACATGGAGATTTTATTCACTGACATTGAGATATTGTATAAAGATGTGTCACGCGTATAGCGATTTAATTAGTGGGACCTGATCCTATGAAATTTGGTGTAAGGTAACCCTACCCGTAGTGTCGAAACCAGGGGGTTTTATGGAAACAGCAGTAGCCTAACAGCGCCACCCGCCCCTGATGTAATGCTATAGATCTTTGATCAAAGCGGTTCCGGGGGCGGAGTCACACACGGCCTTGGCTGCAAAAAAGAGAAACCGAGGTGGGTTTTTTAGTGGGTAGACCAATATGGGAGTCCCACAGTACCGGGCAAACAACACCCCGCCTGGTCTGCATAAATGCATTTTTCCCATCTCGTTAAAAAAAAAAAAAAGGTTGGGGTTGGGTTAGGTTAGGGTTAGGTTAGGGTTAGGGTTAGGTTAGGTTAGGTTAGGTTCACCCCTGTGGCTGGGGGGTTTAGAATACAGCCACGGTAACCCCTGCCTGTCGTAAGAGGCGACTAAAAGAGGGGCGTGAAGATGGAAGACAGCGAAGAGGACAAGGACAGTCGTGGTTGGGGCGCTGCAGTGGGAAGAGGACGCTCTGAAGGGGTGATGCAGAACACGGGTGAGTTTTCGCTTATTTATTAATATACTTAATTATTTATTTTGTGTGCTTGAGATCTTGTGAGAATGCGCGAGTGTGTGCGAGTGTGCGTGGAACAGGTCATCGAGGATTGCAGCCTTAGAAGAGGTGGCGCGGTCACGCCGGGATGGTGTGATCCTTGAGGATATCCCCCCGGTGCCGACCGTTGCTGAAGAAAAAGGCCTGTCCTCGTGGAAGGTCAGGTGGGAGAGATGACCTCAGGGATAATGCACATCTTCAGCATCCTACAAGGTGGACCAAGATATGGCACGGTCAACGGGAGGCAAGATGTCCCGGTCCTGGCCGTGGTCGAAGAGGAACCCCTGTCCTGGCAAGAGCTAGGCAGGCGAAGACATGGCGCGACCAACCGTTGAGTGGGAGTCCTCCGGTTCCTGGTCGTAGTCGAAGAAAAATGGCCTGTCCTCGTGGAAGGTCAGGTGGGAGAGATGACCTCAGGGATAATGCACATCTTCAGCATCCTACAAGGTGGACCAAGACACGGCACGGTCAACGGGAGGCAAGATGTCCCGGTCCTGGCCGTGGTCGAAGAGGAACCCCTGACCTGGCAAAATGCTAGGCAGGCGAAGAGGTGGCGCGGTCACGTCCGGGATGGTGCTGATCCTTGAGTATGTACCCCCGGTGCCGATCGTTCGTGAAGAAAAATGGCCTGCCCTCGTGGAAGGTCAGGTGGGAGAGATGACCTCAGGGATAATGCACATCTTCAGCATCCTACAAGGTGGACCAAGACACGGCACGGTCAACGGGAGGCAAGATGTCCCGGTCCTGGCCGTGGTCGAAGAAGAAGCTCCTGTCCTGGCAAGGCCAGGCAGGTGAACACATGGCGCGATCACCCGTTGAGCGGGAAGTTCCTCCGGTGTCCTGATCGTGGCCAAAGAAAAATCCTGTGCCTTACCGTACAGGTTGAAATGTCCTACCGCTTGATCGGAGGTGTAACGGCGTGGGTCCTCAATCCCTTATAGCTTGATATGCGCATGGCGGATTGAGGGTGGACGAAAGCGTCATGAAAGCTAGGGAGCCGAAGCGCCGTTGCGGCTATCGCTGTGTTCATGTGGGATATCCTCAAAGGATGAAACGGTTCCGGCGGCCTACGTCAGGGGAGGGGTTTTTAGTGGGTAGTGTATCAGGCCGCGGACGCCCCTTCTGGGTACCGCCGGGTCGCCCCTTCCGGGCTGTGACCCTATCTTTTGAGCCCACCCTTTAGGGTAGGGCTATCAGGTTGCCCCTTCTGGGTTGCCTCTTTGGGTTTGCCCCCACCAATGGGCGCCAGGCCCCCCTTCAGGGGATACGAGTCCCACACTGCCCGGGTCCTCTCTAGCCGAATAGTGCGAACAGAGGGTAGCCCGCGCATGCGTAAAGGCATTTTCCTCTTCCATCAACTCCAAAAAAAAAAAAAAAAGGTTAGGTTAGGTTAGGGTTGGGTTGGGGTTCACATTGCATTATATTGCACGGTGTTACTTCACGTTGTTTACATTATGCTGGCCGCAGCTTTTATTTTATACTTACGCTTTCAATTGTTTGTCCATTTGTTCATTCTTTCGTTCCGTCATTGTCCATTCATCCTGTAATTAGATTGAATTGAAATTATGATTTGGTTTGATTTGCGGTTGTGGCGGTATAAGGTGTGGACTGTGTTAATGTGCTTATGATTTGCTTTATATTTAATGTGTTTATATTTTATACTTTATATTGTCGCGTTATCGCTGTTTACTATTACTTATTTATTTCATTTCATTCCCTGTCGCCCTCTTGATTGTCGCCTGTAACATATCCTTGGATGTTCTAATTCCTCTTCTTTTATATTCCTTAAATTCAATGAATTCATGATGCCTTTCTCTGGCATTGGTATTGTATAGTTCTTTCATAACAGGGTGACAGTGTGCTTTTTCTGTTGAATTGATATGCAAGTTAAGTTGTGCTATCCTTGTATATTTTATGGTACGTTGTACAATTATTATCCTACCTTGTTTTCCTTTCTCTGAGTTTACTCAGAGAATTGGTAGTCTTGTTCTTGTTCCTGTTTCTTTTCTATTCTTAACGAGTTTTATTACACTGTTCCTGTTTCTTGCTGACATTCCTTCGTTGGCACATTAGTGGTTAGGGTTAGGTTACACCTTGCAAATTCTGTCACCCGACATCTTTGAAAGTGTATATTCTATGGTTTATATATATTTATATATATATTTATATTTTATATTATCTATGGTTATATTATTTTGAAATTCATTTCATTGTATCTATACTATACCTTCACGGTATTTCATTCTTTCTTTCTTTATTTCTTTCCTTATTTTAAATTCTTTATTCTTATTTTCTTAATTCCTCAATTCTCCTTTATTATTTAATCACCTTAATCGCGTTTAATTATGTTTATTACGTTTATTATTATTGATTATTATTTACTATTATTGATTATTATTTACTGTTTATTATTCACTATTGTATTCATCTGTCAGCTGTTACTTTATTTTAGCTTTTAGCGTTTGCTTTTAGCTTTTAGCTGTTATTTATTTATTGTTTATTGTTTGTTTGTTTATGGGCTGTTCTAATCATGGGCTTCATGGGCCCCGTGGGCTCATGGGTTATTATCCATCATTCACTGTAGACAGATAGATGGATTGTCGCATTTACTACATCATGTGACATTCAAAGCATGCTTATCATGAGTGAGTGAGCATTTGAGTGTTTGTGTGTGAGTGTAAAGCATGTATGGGACATGTCATCGAGGGTTGCAGCGTACGAAGAGGTGGCGCGGTCACGCCGGGATGGTGTGATCCTTGAGGATATCCCCCCGGTGCCGACCGTTGTCGAAGAAAAATATGTTCCTGCCTCTGCAGGTCGGCGTGATGACCTCAGGGATAAGGCACATCATCAGCAACCTACCAGGCGGACGAAGAGGGGCACGGTCAACTGTGGAGATACGATGTCCCTGTCCTGGCCGTGCTGAAGTACAACCCCTGTCCTGGCATTAGTGCTAGGTAGGCGAAGAGGTGGCGCGGTCACGCCGGGAAGGCGCGATCCTGGAGGATGCCCCGGTGCCGACCGTTGCTGAAGAAAAATTCCTGCGTGTATTTCTCAGGTTTAAAATGTCCTTACCGCTAGATCGGAGGTGCAACAGCGTGGATCCACAGATGCCCCATGTTACATGGCGTTTTTGCGGGAGGACGGAATAATGCGAAATGCATTGAATTGCCAAAACGCCGTTGTGGCTACGTTGGTAACCTGTTAGATATCCCAAAGGATGAATAGGTACTGGCGGCCCACACAGGGGAGAGGTTTTAGTGGGTAGTATATCCAGCCGCAGGACTGTCCCCTCTGGACTACCTGCTCAAGGTCGCCCCTTCTGGGCTGAGACCTACTCTTGGGCTAAACCCCACCCTTCGGGGTCGGGTTGCCAGGTTGCCCCCTTCTGGGGTTGCCTCTTTGGGTTTGCCTCCACCAAACGGGCGCCAGGCTGCCCCCTCAGGGCGGGTATGAGTCCCACACTGCCCGGGCCCTCACCAGCCGAATAGAGTGAATGAGGGAACAACCCGCGCGTGCGCAAATGCATTTCCTCTCTTATTAAAAAAAAAAAAAAAAAAAAGGGTTGGGTTGGGGTTAGGTTAGGTTAGGTTATGTTAGGTTAGGTTAGGTTGGTTTCGTACATGCTTATGATCGAGGAGGTGGAGAGAATTGTGTGGCTTCTTACTTCTTAGTTCATTCTTAGTTCATTCTTAATTAATTTATTGTCTGAGTTCAATCACAATAATTATTGATTAAGTGATTTAATCCACGTGTTAAACTGTTTATTGTTTATTTACCTTCAGATTATAGTAACCACTGATCCTGTAACCCTATTGGAGTGCGTAACCTGTGCGATTTCCGTCGCATTGTGATGCTAGACGACTGTGTTGCTTGATGGCCATTAACGGTGCTGGGTGGCCAGCTGACATGTGGAGGATGGTTGAAGGAATTGAATCGGATTTGACTTGGTTTGGACTGGATTAGGACGATTTGATTGATCGATCGAGGCAATAGATTTGTCCAATGGTCCCATGAATCTCTGTGACGCGGGTAACCTGTTACAGATCGGTTATACTGTGTCACAACACGGTTTGTGTCGCTAGCTACGGTACGGGATGCCCGGTTGACGTTTGAGGGATGGTTGG
The DNA here is from genome assembly GCF_907164935.1 of Osmia bicornis bicornis. Lineage (NCBI taxonomy): Eukaryota > Metazoa > Arthropoda > Insecta > Hymenoptera > Megachilidae > Osmia > Osmia bicornis. The sequence continues at coordinate 72,196 of NW_025791375.1, forward strand.
AGGGGTTGGATTGAGCTGGACTGGATTGGGATGAGTTGCTGATCGACAAGGCCAATAAATTTGTCCAATAATCTCGCTATTCCTTGTGATACGGGAATCTGGAAACTTGCTGCAATCTCGGTTGCATTATGCACAAGACGGCTTGTGCCGTTGGCTACGGTGATACCTTTGATTCTTTATTCTCATTCTCATTCTCATATTCTTATATTCTTATATTCTTATATTCTTATATTCTTATATATATTCTTTATATTTTGCATTTTGATTACGAACTTGATTATGCTAACTGTAGAATTGATGAATTATTGAATTGATTAATTATTAAATTGCTAAATTACTAAATTGTTAATTATGCGCGGTTTATGTACATGCAAGGTCTGTAAAGCACATGGCTTCTTGGTTCGCTGTTGACCTTGATATTCAGTGGGAATGCAGCGAACTGGGAAGAATTGGTAACTGAATATATGACCTTGATTGCTCAAGTGTTTGCCGGTCGTCTAAGGGGGCATTCCTTTATTCAACTATTTTATTAATTTACTCGAGCGGTTGAGTTTGTTCTTATCTATTATTTAATTAAGTTTCTATTTAATGTTGTAGGGTTGCGCGATTTTGTTGATTATAACACTGGAGCATTGTTACCTCTGCCTGTCCTCTATTATGATTATTCACTCAGATGGAGCATGCTAGTCACTTGACTCTCTGCTACTCGTATAACGATAATTCGGTTGCCTCTTAAATCTGCCTTCGACGTCAACATTGAGCTGATTCCTGTTCGTATGGCGGGGTGGGATCCACCCTGACTGCGACTGTGATTTTGGCTCCTGTACGGCTGTGTTATGACTGCTTCGGTCAATTTGGGAATTGGGAATTGAGTTTCGCAACGGGATTAAATCTGACCTTGGCCGCATCTCTGTGACTTAGCTCATTTTGCTTCGTTCCGTTCTTATGTTTTACTGAATCCATTAATATTGTTGCATGTTGTGTTCCATTCGTTCATGCATGCTGCTACTTATTGAGATTTTTATGCGAGCGTTTCATTTCTTGACGCATAATTCGTTGGCTATATTGTTGCCTTGCTTCTACAGGTGCTGGACGTCCGGCTGACATGTGAAGGACGATTGGAGGAATTGATTGGATTGGATTGATTTGATTTGACTGAACTGGGATAGGCTGCTGTTGATGAAATCAATGGATTTGTCTTATAATCCCGTTGATCTTTGATACGGGTAACCTGCTGCAAACTGCATTGGGTTATGAGGCAGCTTATATCGCTTTTGACGGTGGTATTGTATTTTATGGTACTTTATTTATTATTATTATCTTATTTGACTTAGTATCTTATCCTATAGTTGAATTGTCAATTTACACCTACAACCGTTAGTTAAAGACATTATGTCCTGAGGATGGCAGTCAATCGGTGTTGGCGTGTGATTTTAGTTAGTTGATGATATCAATATCGGGGGACAACATTAGCAAATTAACAAATATTAATATTTCCGATCATGGGAGTCGGTTGATGGTTTGATGCGGATGGCGACCTGTGAGTGGGGCTTGGCTTATGGTGGAGCTCTTCTCTTCTTATACTGATTCATTTGAGTGTGGATGCGGTGGCACACTCCCGTTGATTCGGGTGGAACCTTTAGGCACTCACTGTATCCACCTTAATTTAATTCTACCCATTTGTCTTATTGCTGTCGGTACCATTTAATATTTCATCATACTTAATTTTATGGAGGAGTTGTTATTGGCGTCGCCCAAATTGACGGCCTGGCGATTGAATGCTGTATACCACATGATATGATTCAGTTTAATTTGATTAGTTTAGTCTGATCACCTTGTATGATTGAAATAGAGAAGACTACTCACTTATTTGCTTACTTGCTTTGCTTGCTTTATTAATGAGCTTACCTATCTTACCTTACCTTACTCGGCGCGGCATGCTGCCTAGCGGCTGGTGGCTGATTGGTCCTGACGGGCTACGGTCATTCATTTAGTTGCTGAATTCGATTTATTTACTTTGAGCTTCTATTGCTGACCCATTATTTAAATTTGAATTATTTAAATTAAATTATTTAGTTGATCTATTTAATGTATTTACATATTCATTTATATTTATATTTATATTTATATTCGTACTATCTAAAGTAAGCTCAAGCCTGTGTTTGGTCAGGATGTTATTGCCTACATTTGTACTAGGGAGGCGGGCAGTGTTCGGGCGGGCGGGCGGTGGTTGGCGGGTGGTGTGGTTGGTTCCGGCTTTGTTAGATGGCACTGCGTGCCTCTCCCGCGAGGCTGGCGGCTGTCTTCCTCGCGGGATTGCTATTGCGCGAGTCTGATGGTGGGACGGGGGGGGGGCTGGATATTGGCAGTATCTAATAGCGGGCGCCTTTCATAGATGGCCTTGTATGTTCACTTATGCTCTCTGTATGCTTGTTCGCGCAGCTGGGCACTTGTGCCGGCGCCTGAAATAACGCTGCATCTGTGCCGTGTTGCCTGGTCCTGTGGGTTGCCTGACTGGACTCTGACCTGATTGCACTTGTCGGGCGGGCTATTATCACGATAATCATGACCGGTTCCTTGGGGCTGGCTTAGGATAGTCGTGATGTAACTTATTTACCAACTAACATTAAATTAGAGGGGATTGGGGGGGGGGGTTGAGCGGGGGCTGAATTTGGGGACGAATTCGTTTCTGACTTCCCATTTATGACTTCTTCTATTTTTCTCATCTCTTATCTAATTCCTGCAACAATTCTGGTTCCTTCCAATTATCTTCGTTCGTTCTATCTTCGTTTTATAATTATAATTAGTTTTGAACTAGAGGGAGGGGTTATTTGGGGGCGCGGGAGGGTTCGGGCCGGGTGTTGAGACTGTTGTTGAGACTGTTGTCTGTTTGTTATTATTATTGATTATTGATTGCTGATTGTTGATCATTGACACTGTATACTGATGTAATCAATATAACCAACCCCATGACACCTACGGGCTCATACTTGCTACTGACTGCGCTATTTTATTTTATTACGCGCAATCCATAACTTATTATGCCTCGCCACCCGTGAGTGCCCATGCATGTATTTTCAAGCTTGCTTGGCCTTATCTCTATTCTAACTCTGACTGGACTTTGATGCAGTCTTGTTCGGCATTTTCATGGACTTCGATGCAATTTTGTTCGGCATTTTCATTTCATCTCGGTTTCGGTATAATTTTACCCTACTTCAATCGAGAACGGCCCTGCTTATGGCCTGAGCTTGACTTGGCTCAGGTCGTCTTGGGGCGATTTACTTCATTTCTGCTGACTTGGATTGTGATTGTATTCGACTTCTTCGGTTGTTAATTTGGCTTTGGTTTTGGCTTTGATTCTGGCACCACTTGCACTCCTGTTTGTATCCATCCTCATTACTTCACTACTTACCTAATTAATTACCTAATTAATTACTTAATTAATTACTTAATAATAATAATAATAATAATAATAATAATTAATTGTTTATTCATTCATATCACCGCCGCTGCACTATTTGAATGTTATCTCAATGCGTGCCAATGTCCTGACGTATGATTAGCGCCTGCGCGCTGGATTGATGTTTCAATGTCTTGATTTCCGACGTTGCCGCATGAATGGCTTGCGACGCTGCGCGGTGCTGCCATCTCGACTAGTTCTGGTGGATGAGGGATGGGGAATTGACGCATTGTATGGTTGTCTGTTCTTCAATGTGGGTGGGGGATTTGTGGGCGGAACTGCCGTATGCATGGCCGGACGTTCGCTTCATGGCGCGAACGATTATGTTGCTTCAGACTGATTAGATTGATTTGAACTAAATTCGGGAATTTGCAGTTCTGCTCTGGTTCCTGTTCTTGACCTTGAGTTTGCACACCCAATTTTGAATTGCCCAACTTTGTGCTCCGGGATTAAGATACATTTATAAATTACGGATTTATCTGACATCTGACACTGTGTTAATACAAGGGTTCGCTGTCTTCATTGTTTTTCTCTCTTAGTTCCAGGCTCTTTAATTCTTTAGTTCTGTGGTTCTTTAATTCTTCAGGTTACTCTAAGTCTTACCTGCTTAGTTTACCCTTGCCCTTGCCTGATCAGTTTTCTTGCTGTTTGACAACCTCCAAACTTTTAGATCTCTGATTGTTATAATTCCAATCTTGAATCCGCACCACTAACGGATTGTTCATCTTGATTCATTCATTCATTCATTTGGTATTCGCATTTGTATATTTTAACCTCTTCAACCTCTTCATAGAATTAAACGATTTACATCAGTGAGTAAATCAACAGTAATATTCGAATTTGGCTTCGGCTTCATTGTGCCTTCGTGGTCGTTGTTCTGTGCCTCCGCAGTACAGCTGGTAAAGTGCAGTGCAGTTAGCACGATAGGTCCGCCAGTCCGTCATTGATGACCAACATCAATATGACTAGTCCGCTCGATGAGCAACTTAAAAAGGATTTCCTAGAGATTTGCACAACGGAATGGTCGGGGTCTGGAAGTGGAAGCGACTCGGGGGCTGGAATAATCCCTTGCTCCCCCCAACCTGTCATTAATAAATTCGGGAGGGATGAGATCAGCGATAGAGGCTTTAGCGGTGCTGAGAGCGCAGGGGTATTTGGGGTATCTGGACCAACTAATATAAAGGAGGTGAAGAGAAATATCTCTCACCTAACTACTTCGGGACCCTCGAGACCTTCGGCTACTCGCGGAAGCCGGGATAGCTTGGAAGAAGACAGAGGATACCTTAAGATGAAGACTAAGACTAAAGACAAAATTAATGCGGAAGACAAAATTACGAGAAAGGATGGACGTGGGATGCTTGGAGTGGCTGGGCACGTCCATGCTCAGGTCTGGCCCCGCGAGGTAAATGCTGGACCCAGCGTGGTCTCTCGGGGTGGATTGCGTGGAAAGACCGTGACTTCCGTGATTTCTAAAGGGGAAAAAAGAATCTTTGGCCCACTGGTACGGAGGTGCGATGTTTTGCATACTCCGCGACGGCCTGAGATCTCATCTGATGATGCAGTCAGCAAACGAGGAAGCGGTCGAAACGATACCGTACCATGCCCGCGGCCAGTGGTACCAGAATCCATTCTCAGAGAGCTGAGAACTTTACCGGGATACATAATAGCCGGAGCTGCGCCATCAACGATCCCTGCGACGGTGACGACGGCGACGACCTCGGAGGTGTTGAGGCCTGCCTCGGCCGGGACATCGAGGACCCTGACTTCCAATTCTTTGATCCCAGGGGTTCGGCGGCCTCACGCTAAGGTTGGCCCGGCCAGTGGTCCGGTGGCTGCTGGTTCTGGTTCTAGTGGACGAGCGGAGCGGGGCCATGGACGGGCTCAGACGCGGGGGAAGCGGGGAATACAGGAAGCGCTTGATGATTCTGATTCTGATTCTGCCCTCATTGTAGAAATTTCCGACGAAGAAGGAAACGCGAATGCAGTAAACAAGGAATCTGAATCTGCACCCGCTCTCCCTCGGGTAGCGGTATGCCCGGATCGGACTGAAGGCCGAACAGCGGTGGGAAAAACAATAACAACAAAAACAACAAAAACAGCAGCTGCCATCGTTAATAAAGCAGCTAGTGATGATGATTATGACAGCAGAGGTGGCGACCGGACCCTACGAGGGGAGCAGCGGAAGGAGCGCCAGCAGCACCAGCAACGACAGCAACAGCAGCAACAACAACAGCAACAGTCATCACAGCAATCACAGCAGTCACTACAATCGGAGCAATCGGGGCAATCGGGGCAACAACAACAACAACAACAGCGGCGTCATCATGGGGGGAAATTAAAAAAAGCAAAAACAGAGGTTCAGGTCACTTGCAACAGGGGTTATAATTACATTGAGGCTGTGCGCAGGATAAAAAGGCATGCTGGCGGGTGTATAGGGGAAAATCATGTGGTGGGTATCCGCCGCACACAGGACGGGACAATCATTTTTGTCTTTGCGGGGGGAAAAAGGGATCTGGCCGAGGAATTCACCAATAGAGTTAATACGCGGCTTAGTGCAGGGTGGAAGGCCTTCATTGCACCAAAATATATGGTTGTCGACGTCTCCGAAATTGACCCCACGGTCGAGACCGATGAGATTGTCCGGGCCGTTAGCTGCGCGGTGGGTGTCCAGCCTGGTAATAGTAATAGCAGGGACGATAGTATTCGACTCATTTCTTCGGGTATGGACCGGGTCGTCCAGACGTTCCAGGAATGCGTACGGGTCCTTCCCGTCGAAGTGGCAGTTCCACTTACGCATCGTTTCGAGTATTTTTACTCGTTCTTCTTGTGGTCGGCTGGTTGGTTGCGGCTGCGTAGATGGTCCTGCCGGGGATGGCGGTCTTTCCGGCGTACCGGCGTTTGACGTTTCGCCGCGATTCGGCGTGGACGTTGCCGTCGTTGGTCGGGCACCTAAGGTGTACTGGTGCCAATCACGAGCGATTTCGGTGTGGAATTCCTCGAAATCCCTCGTCCGGTCGGTGTCCTCCTTGTAGCCTGGTTCGTCCTGCGGACGATCGGTAAATTCGTTCGGATGTTCTCGAACGTACTCCACTAAATGTAGCCGCAGCTGGACCCAAGTTCCCGTGGTCGGTTGGTTTCGACGACTCAGTTCGTAGCTCAGCTGGTCCTTCTTCAGGCGATAGACCCACGCGATACCAGTCCTTCCACTCGATAGCATATTTACCTGTCAATACCATCGGTTGCGCAGGTGACCCCTAGACGTCACGTCTTGTCGATTGCTCTGGGCGCTGGGTGCGTGCTCTGCCGGCGGCTCCCGGAAATACAATTTGATTGATTGATCCATCGACTGATCAAGCATCTGATCACACAGCTTGACCCGATGCGTTTTTCCTGGAGCCTGGTTGATCGGTTTACCCATGTCAGTTAATCTGGGATTTTCACTTCATGTCATCCAAGGACGCACCTTCTATTCATATAATACAATAACCCTGAGACCGTTGACATGGTAGCTTGGTGGGATGAGTAGCAGTTGGCAGCGCTCACGGATGGTTTGGACGCGGGCCTATTCGAGCTTGAGTACTGCCTATTCTAATCATTGGCAATTGTATGGGCTCATTTTCGTTAAACCAATAAATAAATTTGGAATTTTAATTATAAATTTAAAATTTAAATTATAAATGGGAGTATCTAGGATAATTTAGGAATTTAGGATCAGTAAACATGGCTGAATTGCCATTTAATTGTCATGTAATTCTATATATATATGAAATTTATACTTTAATTTATACCTAAATACAAATCTAAACTTATAGTTAACTGTTCTTATACTTAGGAACTGTTCTTACACTTAGGTTTATATCCACGTCATGCTCGCATTATCAAATCTCTACTAATAAAATCCTTAAATTTCTATATACTATCATTTAATAAACTAACATATGAATCTAAACTTAAGCTAACTTAGCTGACTTATTACACATCACTGATGAGGGTATGATTGATATGTGTACTGTGAGGGGGCCGGATTAGTGACCAAATATGTCTGGGGTGTGGCATGGTGAGGTGTGTATTGGTACGGGAGCGTATACGAGGGATACGGGTGGGATAACTGATAGGTGAGTGGTTGGAGATGGACTGGTTGATGGTACGGTGTGTGCGGCATGTTGCTGCCTGCCGGCGGCACCTGTTGTACTGGCGGATATGCCGGTGTTCCCATTAAGGGGGGCGGTGGTTGATTGCGCGGTCGCCGGGGGTTGCGTGACTGCAATGGTGCTGGGTTTGATCGTGCGCGCCGTGACCGGGGCGGGTCGCGACGGGACCACCTGTACGGGTCGCGAGGCCTGGTGGATGCCCGGCTCAGGTGCACCACCGCGGCCGCATGTCGCATCATCTCTCGCTGGATGTGCCCTACGCGAGCGGACACCGCCCTTTCCACTGACCCCGAGATAACGGCGTCCAGCTGCTGCAACGATTTAAACAAAATTTTAGACTTAGAATTAGAATTAGGAGTAGATATTAGGAGTTGCGATATTCAGGGCTATTCAGTGGCCTCAACTCAATCGTGATTTGTTCATTCACATCAAGCTATAACGACGCTAATGCTGATGTCATGGCTTTGATTCCAGTCCACTCATTTCGATTAGGTCTGGTACAATTCTGGTCAGTACTCCTGTGATTGACCGGGTTAGCCTTGATTCGGTTATTGGTATATTTCTAGGTCCTTAATTCAGTTCCGATTCATTACATTGGATAGGATAAATTTGTCTATTTTACTGGGATTGGGTTGACTGTATTGAATTAAGCTGATTGATCTGGTTTGGCTTGGCTTGGCTTGGTTGGTCCGGCTGGACCTCCTCCGCTTTATAATGTTCAGTGTGTTTCTTTCGTGTAAACTCACTGAGATGGTTGAGCCTTTGATTTTGAGTGGAAACTCTGGGGGCGATCTCTTTAGTATGGTATAGTATAATTTTCAGTGATTAGACTTAATTTCGGGCTAACTGAAGGAGCGGCTTGACGCCGGTTCGACCTGGCTGTGACCTGCCATGGTATGACCCTTTAATTGCGATTCAGTTATGCTTGTTTGATGAATACTGTTGTGCTGGCTCCCTGCATCCCTGCTCAACTATGGTTATAATTTTACAAATGATATCGACTTAACTTGACTCCTGTGACTTGTGACTGACTTATGATCTTTGTATCCTGGCCTTACTTGGTTGCATCTCGGTCACGGGTTACATCTTACCTTAATCTTAGTTGTAGCTACGGACTTCTTGTTTCGGTTCGGATCAGATACAATGATTGCAACTATCTACCTTAACGATAACACTGATACGAATCCTGGCTATTGTTGATCTCACTAGTCTGATTGTCCAGGTTGGGTCAAGTCTTGACCAATCCAGGCCCTGGCTAGAGTTGCTTAGATCTTTTCCTCGAGCTCATAAGCCAACCTTACTTTGGCGTTATTTTGTTTCTGCTCGAGCTGACTCTAATAGTCCAAGCTGATTGATATTGTTGACTGAGAATGGGAGGGGCGTCGCTGCTGATTGGTACTCACGTTGGGGTCCACTAGTATTCTTCCCTGGTCTTGATTTGCGGCAGGGGCCGAGCACGAGGCCCCGGCGGCAGCATTTGGCCCTCCTCCTCCGGTCGTCTCAATTATAACAGGCAGAAGGTCGTTCTTCATGTTTTCCATAGCGCCGGGTGTTATTGGTGGATGCGGCCCTGATTGGCTTTCAGCGTATCTGTTGGATATTCATTCATTTGTGTACCCCTTGCTTATTATTATTATTATTTCTATTACCTTGCCTATTACCTACTCTACTTATTCATTTTAACGATTTATTATTACTTACTTATTTATTCACTCAGGCGCTTTGTTTATTTATTTATTTGCTAACTTATTAACTTACTTAATTATCTATCTAGCTGTCTGACCGTTTAATCACTTAATTAGTTAAAGCCGTTTCCTTGCCCTTTATTATTCCATACAATTCACTCTACTTGTTTATTTGTACGATTGAGGTATAGGCTGGATCACGCCTTATTTCACTTGTTGCTTAATGCTTTGTATCTATGGAAGGCTTTCTTACCTTCCTTCCTTCTTCTACCTCCCTCACCAGTTCTTCTCCTTACTGCCTGGCTGCTGACTTCAACAATTCAGCAATTGTCATTGACTTCTTCCTTCCTCCTTCTTCCTTTTCTCTCTCCTTACTTTGCTTAACTGCGAAGTCGAACTGTAAAGGCATTCGATGCATTTGAATGTATGAGGATTGAGTGGGGGGTGAGGGGCAAATGCTGTGGTTCAACTACGCAACTGTGGGATGACTGTTTGACTGACTGATGGATTAGACTATTACTTTTACTTTTATTAATAACGGGATAGGGTATTCGGTGGTACTGTAAAGTAGCGCTGATCACGCGATTAATAATTAATGACAGCAATTTTGGTGACTTCCTTTTACCTCTAGTTGAATTTGCGAACAGGGTGATGCCTTCGTCTCACTTCTCACTTCTTAAAAACTGCGCAACAGGTCTAACGGCTAAATGTGTAAATGCGCAGCATTGGGTGAATTGAACGAGCGTACTTGAGAGGTTGTACGCAGTCCCCTCCGTGGTGGCTGCAGGGAGGTGGACTTGACCGGGATAGTTGGCTATTGGTTGATATCGCGATACGCTCATTGGCTGGGGTGGGCTTATTGGCGAGGTTGAAGCGGGAATTGGTCGAGGGTGGTGTGCCTTTCTTTTGCCTCCTGTATCTATGCCCGTGGCAGTGGCCTCAATCGTGGGCTCATGGCTTATCATTGTTCGGGCCACTGAATGATGAATTTATTCATTCAACAAGAGCCAGTCATGATCCGGATACTGACTATTGTAGTGGATACTACCTTGATCTGCGCAATGCCTGAACGGGGACTTGGGACTTGGGATTTGGGATTTGGGGATTGGGATTTATGACGGTCCGATATCAAGCTGTACTAATCCATTTTTAACTCAGTATAGGGGGGAAAAAAAAAAAAAAAGGGAGGGTCGTGAAGGTTGACTGTGGCTGTATTGTTTGCAGCATTTACAGCTTAATCCTAGTAATGACTTCAATTTGTTGTAGTTCGTCTTTAATATGCTAGTTGATTCTCCTCCTCGTTCCTCTTTATGTTTATTACATGTGAAGCTCTCTTAATTTATGCTCCACATCTGTCTGCATGATGTGCAGTCAATGACCTTCAATATGTGTATTTCCAATATCCAAATTGTTGACGGTGCTTAAATTCATGCTAAACTGTCTCATTGTAGGAATCAGTCAACTTACTCAATTTGGTGGCGCTAATTATGTTGGCTCATTATCGACATTATCGGTGTTAACTTTCTTTCTTTAGGTATAATATTTATTTATAATCATTTACCATCATAGTTGAGTCAATAATTTCATATTTACAATTTGCTCTTGCTATTTGTTGCCTTTCTCACTGCATCGTATTTGATTCACTAGATTGTTGTTCATTATGTGGGTTCATGTTTTCTCAGTCACCTTTTCTCCATTATTACTCTTATAATTGAATTGACTGATTGATTGAACCAGCCTTCCTGATTGGCTCGACATTTCATACTCATACATATACATTCATACATACATATATATTTATATTGTGAACCGATCAATTTGGACTTGGTTCATCTACTTCATCTATCCATCTATTTTTACGATGATTACTACCTGTGTATAATTTGTTGATGCTGGTTGCAAATGGTCTGACAGTGTAATGTTAATTTCCGATAAACACGCACCATGTTGGACTCGCATTTCATTTCATTTCATATTACATATTTCCTTTCTGCCTGCTTGTTGCCTTCATTTTATTCTTGTTCCATCTATCTTATTTATTAACTAATATTATTTGACCGAGTGTTGTTTGGTTGTTTGGTTGGGTCTATGGAATCTCCCTGATTATAAGCGTTATATGACGATAATTTATTTGGTTAAATGCCTTATGTTATTTGATTTATTTGTTTTATTTGTTTCATTTAGCTTATTTATTTACTCGGCCTCTCTTTCCTTGGCGGTTTTCTGTTATTTTCGGTGCATTGCACAATTTGTAATTTGTTTTCTGCACCACGATAATGTGCTGGCACAGTGTGTCTTGCAATCCGCGCAATCTGCGGGTTTTGCACGGGTTGATTTGATTTAGCTCATAATTGTTATTAATCTAGTTCGATGGTTGGTCCACTTTCTTTATAGTTTGTATTTATGTTTATGTTTATGTTTATGTTTATATATTTTATTCATATGCATATTCATATTTATATGCTTTGTTTTGGTCCAGTTTATTTACAAACATGAATGATTTATATAATAAATGATAATCGTGGCCTTGACTTACTTATTAATAAATTTATTTAATTTATTTATTTTGACTTTGAGCCATCTTAAGTTTTATTTGTTACCTTTGCATCAGTATAATTACCTTTACCTTCCGCGAATAGCGTAGCATCGGACTTATCTTGGTGGTAAGTCTGATGGTAAGTATGGTTTCCTAGGATTGCGCGGCTGCACGATAGACAGTTCTATAGTCGGTAACTGTCTAACGGGTAACTGGCGCGTGGTGGGCAACCACTGCACGGCAGATAATTTGTCTGTCGATAACCGTTACGGAGTGAACGGCCGAGTATTATATGGTAGATAGAATACTTTTGTCTATGCGAACGCTTGAGGGCGCGTGGCTTCTGTTGTAATCTCATCATTTAAATTTAAACTCTCTATTTATTTATTTATTTATTTATTGTATTCTTATATTATGTAGTAGTATGGTGTTGATTGAACCATGCAGTTTACGCTTGATTTGTTTATTTGTCATTTTATTTACTTACCTTTATGCACTATCTGGTTGTCAATTTTATCTCCTATTTGCATTTGCATGGACAGAATCAGTTGCAACTTGCGAATTGTGAATTGTGAATTTGATCTATTTGAGATTTACAATATATAATCTATAATTTACAAAGATAAAGTTACAGTAGCTGAGATAATAATCTCTATGGTTATACCGATTAGAATATAACTCATTGTTGTATTCATTTATTTATTCATTTATTCATCTACTTCTTCATTATTACATTATATGGGTCATGTTGATACGCGCTACACATTGTACATTTTCTACATTTACATTTTCTACATCTCTCTATTTTCTCTTTTATTTTAATATCTTTAACTGTTTCACTCGCATTCGGTATTTATTTATTCATTTTGTTTACTATTCATCCATTCATTTGATTTGATTGTTTAAGTTATATAAAGTTACATTGATTTGATTTGATCTGAGCCGTTTCTGACTAATTTCCCCTGGGCTGCTACAATGCTCTGTTTGTTCTTCTGTTCCTTCCAGGAATTATAGTGGTTGCGAGGGTACACGGTTCTGTTTATGATTTCAGTATTTATACATTTCAATGATTTTTTATTTCATTTATACCTACCTTGATTTCGCTCTCATTCGTTACTGATATTTCTTTCCTTTCTTGTTTTCTTCTTTTGTCCTTGTTCTTCCTTCATTCTCCTCTCTATTTTTTCTGTACTCTTACTTGATTATTTTGTGTCACACCTGTTGTTATTTTATTTTATTTTATTTTATTTTATTTATTTTATTTTATTTTATTTTATTTTATTTTATATTAATTTTGTTAGAGCTGGAGGGGCACACAGAATCACGATACGGTGTAAAAGTATGATTAACGTATTTATTATATTCATAATCTTAACTCTAATATAATATAACTATATAAATCATGTTAGATGTAACGTAATATATGGTTAGAAAAAGTAGAGAGTCGAAATCGGAGATGACGTAATGTCATCGGTAATGGATGGCGCTCGAATTGAATTGCACCAACACCTCCTCTCAATACGAGCATCACGAACAATTGCCACATTAAACAATTCCCATGTGTTTAATACAAAAATAGTGTTTATCTCTAGGCAACGGTTTCGTAAGCACATCTGCCGGCATATTTTCAGACGACAAATACTCTAATTTAAAATTATCTTTCTTAAAAACGTCACGCAAAAAATGAAATCTAATATTAATGTGTTTAGTACGCGGATGTACAATAGGATTCTTTGCAAGTAGTTGCGCGCCAAGATTGTCATTATACACAGTCATTTTCGATAGCGCACAAAATCCTAATTCCTTGAGGAATTCCGAAAAATAAATCCCATCCTTAACAGCCTCTGCCAAGGCCACATACTCCGCTTCTGTAGATGACAAGGCCACAGCTCGTTGCTTGGTGGACCTCCAACTAATTGGACCATTTGACAAAGTTGTGACGTATCCTGTATATGATCTCCTGTCCATCTTGCATCGCCCCCAATCAGCATCTACATATATCTTAGGGCAATCGTCTGATTTCCTGTAATTAATGCTATAATTTATAGTACCTTTTAAATATCTCAATACCCGTTTAGCAGCCCCCCAATGGGCTTCTCCATTACAATCATTAAATTGTGCCAATGTGCTGACTACATGAGAAATATCGGGTCTCGTGGCAACAGCGAGATACATTAGGGCACCGACAAGTTCACGATACGGCCTCCTCTTGTTCGAATGGTCTGTACTGACTCTATTCAATGCAGAGTCTTTGTCCATGGGAGTAGCCACAGGATTACACTCTTCCATCCCAAACCGTTTCAATAGATCCAAAATATATCGTTTTTGAGATATTCCTATTGTCCCAGATGCCTGCTCAATTTCTATTCCCAAACAATACTGAGCCTTACCGAGATCCTTGACATCAAATTCATCGGCTAACTGCCTTTTAGTTTCTGTAATCCAACTTAAATCCTTTGAAATAATTAACATATCGTCAACATATACAATTATGAACAACGTAGATTCGCCCCTCTTTGAATGGTACACGCAAGGATCAGCAACCGTCGATTTAAACCCCATTTCTTTTAATTTTTGAGAAAGTCGATTATGCCACTGTCGACCCGCTTGACGTAGGCCATAAATGGCTTTGTTCAAGTGACACACTAGGTCCTTATTTTCCTTCGAACAACTTAATAACTCTCTTGCAGCTTTCTTTACTTGACTTTCTTCCTTAACATCATTGGCTAAGGCATTCAAACATTCATTTAATAATTCAGGTCTTTCCATATAGACCTCCTCTGGAAGGGTTCCGTTTAAATATGCGCTTGTGACATCCATTTGTTCAATGGTCATGCCAAATTTGACTGCTAAAGCAAGCAATAATCGTACGGATTCCAGTCGCGCTACGGGCGCAAAAGTATCAAAAAATTCTATCCCAGGACGTTGCGCATACCCTTTGGCAACTATTCTAGCTTTCCGTTTTGCTAGAGAGCCATCCGAATTATACTTATTTGTCAATACAGTTCTACAACCGATTACTTGTTTCTTTAATGGACGCGGTACAAGTTTAAAAGTATCATTTTTAACTAAATTTCGTACCTCGTTTCTTATTGCATTTATCCATTCTAGTCTGTCTTCGCCAGTAAGCGCGTCATCTATTGAAACTTCGGCTATGCTTGCCACCAATTCAGCCAGATTAGTCTCATGGTCTTCCGTGATTTCTGGTTCGTTTTCTTCATGGTTCTCCTCCGTATTTTCTTGAGTACCTCCATTTGGAGCTGATTGATTGTTATTTGTACGACAGTGAAATAGTTTTCTAGGGCGTCCCCTTTTTCCGGTTCTCTCGACTCTAGGCCTTCCTGGTGCTCTCATCAGCCGTATTGCATCTTGATTCTCATCAGCTGTTTCGTCTTGACCAGTCTGCTCTTCGATCAGCTCTTCTGCATTTTCTAAATTTGCGGGTTCGATAAGAACATTTCATTTCCAATACATGTATCCAGTTCGCTACATTGTTCAGGAGTTTGAACAATTTCCTGATCCACACATGTATTATGTTTGTAATTTCCTTTCTCAATTACACGAATATCTCTGGATACGATTACTCTCCTTTCATTGGGAAGCCATACTCGATATGCTTTCGACGTTTCTGAGTAGCCTATGAAAGTTCCTACTTTCGTCCTTTGTGCAAACTTTGGTTTATTTGGATCCTTGTTCAATACATACGCCTTCATTCCAAATACCCTTAAGTGTTTCAAAATAGGCCGTCTGTTATTCCAAAACTCAAACGGAGTCTTACCTTTTAGGCATTTTGTTGGACATCGATTTCCCAGATAATTGGCAGTCAATACGGCTTCAGCCCAAAATCCATGACTTAATTCAGCATTTAACAACATACATCTTGCAGTTTGAATCAGTGTGCGATTTTTGCGTTCAGCAACTCCATTTTGTTCCGGAGTATAAGGCACGGTTAGACGTCTTTGTATACCCTCATTTCGCAGGAAGTCATCAAATTGTTTGTTACAATACTCGCGCCCATTATCGGTCTGGAGGTATTTAATTTTACATCCAGTACGTCTTTCTACATAACTTTTATATTCCTTAAACTTTTGCAACACTTCATCTTTTCCTTTTAAAAAATAGACCTCACTCCATCGCGAGTAATCATCGATAAATAACAACATATATCTGCTTCCACCAAGAGACTCGACACTCATGGGGCCGCAGACATCTGAGTGCACAATCTCTAATAATTTTGAGCTCCGTTGGCTTTTCTTTGGAAACGAGGTGCTGGTTAGCTTACCTTGTATACATATTTCACACACAGGCATTTGTGTTTCTCTTTGAATACTGATACCAATGGCATGTTCCTTGTTTACAATATCTAATAAATCTCTAATGTTCAAATGACCCATTCTTTCATGCCATAATTTTAATTGGGATTCCCCTGATCTGTCAGAACACATATTCTTAGCTGCTTCATTTTGTTCCTCACAAATATAATATAAATTTCCAAGACGACCAGCTTTTAATTTTACTCTTCCATCTCGTCCTATTACAATTGCCTCTTCTTTCCTAAAAATCACAGAGTTACCTTTATCTGTAATTTTTGCAACAGACATTAAATTGGACCTTAGATCTGGTACATATAAGGCATCTTCAAATTCAATATCCTTCATTTCTTGATTCATACATGTTTTGATACGCACATTACCTCTAGCCTTGACCGTAGCCAGTGCATTATTGGCTAAATTTAGTTTTTCACGGTCTGTAGGTTTCATTTGAATAAACTTGGACGAGTCTTTACAAAGATGAGTCGTACAACCACTGTCCAGACACCAATATTGCTTTTCTGGATCCTCAGTAGCGACATATGTCTCATCATTAGCATCACAATTTACATAAAACAATTCTTGAGATTTACCTCCATAAGTTTTATGATCAGTTCTCTTTGAATAACAGTCAGGAGCTTTATGTCCTACTTTACCACATTTATGACAAACAATCTTTGGTCTTCTAGCAGCATATTCTTTGGTATTATTCCACTGTCCTTTAGTCTTCATCTCCTTTCTTCGAGAATCCTCATTTCTTCTATAATTGCCCTTCACTGCCATCGCATCATGATCTTCTGACGTCTTCTGATGCCTGGTCTCAAATTCTTCCAGAATTTTGATCTTTAAGGTATCTAAATCTGGAAGATCATCTCTGGACTCCATGGCGCACCTGAAATTCTCATAATTTTCAGGCAGACTATTAAGTAGCATCGCACTTTGTAAATCTTTGTGAATATCAATGTTCATTTCCTCTAACATATCAATTATTTCGATGAACTTATCTATATGTTCTCGGACGTCTTCTCCACTGGACATACGGTGCGTCGTCAACTTTCTTAATAATGACGCTCTTTTCGCAGGACCTTTCGATGCGTAGATAGAACGTAATTTCTCCCATACCTCGTTTGCGGTTTGACACGCCTTGATTTGTTTTAATTCCGAAGGACTAATTGATAAAATAAGATCAGACTTTGCTTTCTGATCATTTATATCCCATTCCTTCGCTGCAGCCTTCGTTACTGGATCTTCGGGATCAATTAACGGTCGTTCTATTGTTCCATTTACATAATTCCATAAATCGTTCTTTATTAACAACGCTTCGGCTTGCATACACCATGTATCATAATTTTCTTTACTTAAAGTTTCTATTCTGGTCATATTTCCAATGCTACAAGCCATTATTATTTTCGCGGCACTTTTTCAAGCACGTGGTTAACCTCACTATTTCGGACTCGCGTTACCGATATCCTATTAGTTTAACCAAAATGAAATTTTCCTTTCTTTTTATCTGGGCCCATAACCTGTTAGAGCTGGAGGGGCACACAGAATCACGATACGGTGTAAAAGTGTGATTAACGTATTTATTATATTCATAATCTTAACTCTAATATAATATAACTATATAAATCATGTTAGATGTAACGTAATATATGGTTAGAAAAAGTAGAGAGTCGAAATCGGAGATGACGTAATGTCATCGGTAATGGATGGCGCTCGAATTGAATTGCACCAACAAATTTATTTTATTTTATTTTATTTTATTTTATTATTACTTGGCCTGATGACTACTATAAGTTCCCTATCTTATTCATTGCTCATTGCCTCCATCTGATCATTTTGTTTTGTTTTGTTTGTTTCTTCACCATATGTGCTTGTTAAGCTAGTGTGAGGTCGTGTTTTTGGTGAATGTTCCTGCAAGCAAATTTGGGTAGTTTCAGCAGCTTCAAACAATAATTATAATTTCAATCATTAATGGTTCATTAGGCTCACCATCTATTTTCTCCTGCTCTTATTTCCAGCCGATCTTCACTTCTTTAAAGATATGGTACCTTTCTCATTAATTGATGTAGTGGGAATTGTGTATTGTATACAAAGTTGGCGTTGGCACCTCTGATTGGTCTGCTCAATTTTGTGCTGCACGCCCTCTAAGTACACCTGTTTACTGCAGGGTTGTTGGTTACACGTGGCACAGTCTAGTAGTTTAAATAATTATGATCATAATCTTAATAGACTTGAATTTACATTTACATTACCTTGATTATCCTGGATATCTTGGCCTCGCAGGAGGGATTCTCAGCCTCGCTGGCTCGAGCACGTTATATAAGCTCTCAGCTCAGTTTTATTATCTGTAATTCTTCTTCAGTCACCCTGATAGTTTGATAGTTTAATAGATGGTTATGACGAGTTCCATGACACATATGCTTTTATGCATTACATACATTTATTCATTATTCATTATGCTACATATTGGCGTACCATTTCTTTCCATTTCTTTCCATTTCTTCCATTTCTTTCTTTATGGTGATCCTGGTCCGTCATTTGTGGTGATGCGTGTGTCTACTTTGAAACAGAATCTGCTGTTTCTGGGTATATTTTATACTTTGCCCTTTACTTCTGACAATAATTATCACCGTTCTATGTTTACTTCTTCTCTAATGACTGGTATCTGCTATCTGTTGTCTACCATCTTTTTCTTTACTTACATTGGTTTGCAGTCATTTTCATTACAATTCTAGTTCATCTTAAATCTATTTAAACTACATGATTATATTATGTGCTGGTGCTTGATGTTAAATACTCTTGGCTTTCCGCTATTTCCTGCTACTTGGTTGCTTGGCTGTATGTTTGACGTTTTAGGTTTTGAGGTTTTTGTTAGGTTTTGTTAGTTATATGTTATACGCCTGCTTGCTTATGCCAAGTTCACATGTGTTCGCTTGCTTACTCTCTCTTACTATGTATCCTATGTTCTGTTAACATGTTCTCATATGTTCTCATGTTCTCATGTTCTCATGGATGGATAGTTAGTTATTTATAGTTATTTATTTATTTATGTATTTATTTTTGCTTACTTATTAATGTTTACTTCGGTTCCTTTCTTATTTTAACTTTTTCATTATTTGTTCTATTTTAACTCATTACTTGTTCTATTTTAACTTTTCTTTGATTACACCGTTGCATTAGATGCATATATATGTTGATTCTTTGCTGTACTTTGTGATCTGTTTAATCATATTGAATTATGCTTTATTATGCTTTATTCATATTTCGCTTATGGGTTTTCTATCCATGGGCCCCATGGGCCTATTGATTTAGTATTTACTTTCCGTTTTCCCACCATTTCCCACTATTTATTGTTGCATTTTGGGGCATTCGATGCACTGTGCCTGTTATGGGAAAAAAAAAAAAAGAGAGAGAGAGCATGTGTGTGAGTGTGTAAAGTACGTATGGGACAAGTCATCGAGGATTGCAGCCTTAGAAGAGGTGGCGCGGTCACGCCGGGATGGTGTGATCCTTGAGGATATCCCCCCGGTGCCCACCGTTGCCGAAGAAAAATATGTTGCTGCCTCTGCAGGTCGGCGTGATGACCTCAGGGATAAGGCACATCATCAACAACCTACCAGGCGGACAAAGAGGGGCACGGTGAACTGTGGAGATACGATGTCCCTGCCTGACCGTGTTGAAGAACAACCCCTGTCCTGGCAATAGTGCTAGGTAGGCGAAGAGGTGGCGCGGTCACGTCGGGAAGGCGCGATCCTGGAGGATGCCCCGGTGCCGATCGTTGCTGAAGAAAAATGGCCTGTCCTCGTAGCAGGACAGGTGGGCGTGATGACCTCAGGGATAAGGCACATCATCAGCAACCTACCAGGTGGACGAAGAGTGGCACGGTCAACTGTGGAGATACGATGTCCCTGTCCTGACCGTGTTGAAGAACAACCCCTGTCCTGGCAATAGTGCTAGGTAGGCGAAGAGGTGGCGCGGTCACGCCGGGAAGGCGCGATCCTGGAGGATGCCCCGGTGCCGACCGTTGCTGAAGAAAAATTCCTGCGTGTATTTCTCAGGTTAAAATGTCCTTACCGCTAGATCGGAGGTGCAACGGCGTGGATCCGCAGATGCCCCATGTTACATGGCGTTTTTGCGGGAGGACGGAATAATGCGAAATGCATTGAATTGCCAAAACGCCGTTGTGGCTACGTTGGTAACCTGTTATATATCCCAAAGGATGAATAGGTACTGGCGGCCCACGTTAGGGGAGAGGTTTTAGTGGGTAGTATATCCAGCCGCAGGACTGTCCCTTCAGGACTACCTGCTCAAGGTCGCCCCTTCTGGGCTGAGACCTTCTCTTGGGCTAAACCCCACCCTCCGGGGTCGGGTTGCCAGGTTGCCCCCTTCTGGGGTTGCCTCTTTGGGTTTGCCCTCACCAAACGGGCGCCAGGCTGCCCCCTCAGGGCGGGTATGAGTCCCACACTGCCCGGGCCCCCTCTAGCCGAATAGACGAAAGGGGAACCAGCCTGCGCGTGCATAAATGCATTTCCTCTTCCATAAAACAAAAAAAAAAAGGTTAGGTTAGGGTTAGGGTTAGGTTAGGGTTAGGTTAGGTTAGGTTGGGATTCCCGCTCGACGCGTCGAGGAGAGCGGACGTGTTTCGTGGTCGCTCCGCGGTCAGATTTGCAACGCGGTGGATAGTTGCTTAGATATTCGCGTTTTTTGTTAAAATCATTTTTATTGTTTGTTCGGAAGTACTAATGTGTGGTTTTTCAATTAAATATTGTATTAATTTATTAATAATCGTTAAAACGTGGTGTGCGTGTTACGCGGTATTTCGATGCCGTGTTTCCGGTGTCCGTGGTGCTAATTATAAACATTTGACATTATTTAAGGATAACTCTAATTAATTATGAACGTTTCGTAGTGTAATTCCGCGTTTTTTGAGTGATTTTGTGATTAATTTGGTTAAGGAAGTGCGTGCAAGAACTGACAGGTTTTCAAGATGGCCGCCGTAGTGGAAGAAGGACAGACGGCTGCAAGCGCGGCCAGGGCCTTGGATAGAAGAGGACAGACGATGTGAAATTGGGTCAACGGTTTGGTGACGTACTAGTTTATTCTTTTATTCTTTACTGTGTTTCTTCACTTTATTCACTTTATTCACTTTATTCACTTTATTCACTTTATTCAACTTATTCACTTTATTCACTTTGTTTATTCACTTAGTTTCGCGTTTCTTTGCGTTTCGTTGAGTGATTTAATTATTTAATTATTTAGTTATCTGACTGATCGGCTGTTCAATTTATTCAAATTTAAATTTTATTACCCATTTACTCATTTGCTGTGCTTGCTGTCTCTTCGTCTGATTGTTATTTATTTATTTACTTATTTCCTATCTGATATTCCGAATTTCGTACTTCACCTTTTATTTATTCATTTATTACCTATTTCATATTGCATATTTCATGTTTTATCATCAAGCGTAGTTAGTTTGTTTGTTTATTTTATTTTATCTTATCTTATTTTATTTTATTTTATTTTAGTTTATTTTGTTTTATTTTATTTTATTGTATCTCATTTTGTTTATTTTATGTTATTTCATTCATTTTATTTCAACTCATTTCATATCCTATTTTATTTTATTTCATCCTATTTCACTTTATTTCATTTCAATCTTTCTTATTTCTTGTTTTATCCTATCTTATATTTATTCCATTTTTGCCTTATTTTATTTTATCATCTATTCATATTTTATTTCATATTTCCATTGTGACCCTTTCGGGGGTTCACTCTATATTCTCTTCACAAATCGTTTCGTATACACGTTGTACGCCAGCCACTCGCGGTGGCAATCAAAATTTGGACAAAGGGACAGAATGGGGGTCGTTACAGGGGATGGGACTCGTGGCACTTACGTCCTTACAATCTCGCGGGGGAGTACGCGAGGAGGATAAGCGTGGGAGGGGAGATCTCAGGTCTGGACGGTTCGCTGGAAGTTCGTATACGTTACGCGCGAGGATTCTTTTAGACGGGAATATTAGGGGTTGGACAAGAGGGGGTTTCGTAAAATGTAACGGAGGATAACCGGCGCGATACGCGGACACGCGAGTTCGCAATCGAAAGGTCGCCGTTGCCGTGCACTCACTCTTTACAAATTAATATCGGAAGGGACTTACGTCAACTCCACACACAATCGCACTCTCAAAATCTCTAGTCGCTTTTACAAAATCTCTTTATCTCCACGAATCGCTTGTTTAGATAGCCCAGGGCTCAATGACGGCTCGTCGTCGCTGCCGCGACGACGGGTCCGTCGCGGGATGATTTTTGGGGAGGGGATGGGGAATAGGAAGGGGGCCTTTTCTGGCAACGGAATAGATTGGTTATCGATTGTCGATCTGCCGGTGTTCGGGTTCGATGGGGCTGGCGGATCTCCGGCCGTGGCGGGTGGACTGAGGTCTTCGGGCTCGGCGACAGATGGCTCCAGGTGGACGTTTGTCTCAGCTGCTGGGCCGCTTCGTCTCTTTTTCCGAAGTCCCGCGTTGCTTTTCCTCTCCTGGAGGGTGGGAGGTCTGTCGCCGGCCTCGTAGCTCCTTCTTGCGGGTGATCCCTGTTGTCTCTTGTCCGTCGCCTCCATCGGCCCGACACCGGCGGGCGGGGAAAGGGGTGAGGTGTTAGGAGGGTTAAGGGTCATTTCTAGGTGGGATTTGAGGTGGGAGAAGCGCAGCGATTGTAACGGGGGGGGGGGGGCACAGGTTTCACCACGTTACACCATATTTCATGCTATTACGTGTTGTCCACGGGGCGGCACCGTATTTGTTTTATTTTATACAGTGTGTCCCACGTAACTGGAAACACTCCAATATTTCCTAAACTATTAAAGATACAGGAAATTGCTTTGGTGGTCATTGCATGGTAGGATGGAGCAACATCTTGACGTAGACAAATTTTTTTTTGCATCATTATTTTCAAAAATATAATGGCAAAGTTTGGTTTTTTAAATGGAACTATATATTTTCCTTTGGATCATTTGATAGTGCTTTTGAAATCGAATTCATTAAGCTTGCATGTATACACTTGATTTTCATTTGTTTACGAGATATTGCACTAACAAATTTGGAGATTTTTCACGGGAGAAATTCCCTTCAGTGGGAAATATCAGCAGGGGTCCTGTTCGCGCGTAAAGTGCCGCGTGTTAAGCAGTACCACTTGAAATGGATACCACAGGCGGCCAGCGGGACGGCGGGCCCAAACTTTAGACGCGAACAGGACCCCTGCTGATATTTCCCACTGAAGGGAATTTCTCCCGTGAAAAATCTCCAAAGTTGTTAGCGCAATATCTCGTAAACAAATGAAAATCAAGTGTATACATGCAAGCTTAATGAATTCGATTTCAAAAGCACTATCAAATGATCGAAAGAAAAATATATAGTTCCATTTAAAAAACCAAACTTTGCCATTATATTTTTGAAAATAATGATGCAAAAAAAAATTTGTCTACGTCAAAATGTTGCTCCATCCTACCATGCAATGACCACCAAAGCAATTTCCTGTATCTTTAATAGTTTAGGAAATATTGGAGTGTTTCCAGTTACGTGGGACACACTGTATATTATTTTATTTTATCTTGTCGCTATGTGCATCGGTTTGCACTTCTATCGCGCGTCTAATAGTTTGCATAGGCTATTCTGTACCCGGATATTTATTATTTGTTAGTTACGTTTAATTTCGCTAATTTTGCTCATTATCGTATTTTTGGCCTAATTACCGTTCTCATCGCTTCATGGTTAATGGTACATCGGGTTTCATGGTTTACGCGGTTTGCATATTCTCGTGTTTCAGTTACTCGTTTTGCTGAAATGTCTTTATTTCATGATTCATATTTGATTCCACGTTATTATTCTAATATCTTGGGTTTTATTTAATTTTACCATTCGCGATGATGCGGCGGAGCGGTGTAACGTGTTAAGTGAATAAATTGGACGATGATTCGGGTTATGTGATTCATGCTATATGTCTCTTTTAATTTCCTCTTGTTTCCAGTTTTCAGTTTTCAGTTTTCAGTTTTCAGTTTTCAGTGCCAGTGCCAGTTTCAGTTTTCGTTTGTTCCAGTGATGTTTTAGTCTGTCTCAGTTTGTTTCAGTTATATTGTGCGATGTGTGATTGTTGATGGCTATCGTTTATTGTTAGGAGCATTGGCTTTGCTATTTTGCTATTTTGTTTCATTTTATTTCATTTTATTACCCATTTTAATCCCTTTTCTTAATTCCTTTCTCTCCTTTCATCCCTCTTATTCTGTTCACTACATTTCCATTACTTTATACTTTTATTCTCGCTCTCATTCCCTTTCTTAACTACTTAACTAACTACTTAACTATTTAATTACTTACTTACTGCTTCATTTACTATTTCATTTATATAACTGTTGTGCTTACATGCTTATACGCACTCATTCGTTCATTCTTCATTCTTCATTATTTCATTATTTCTCCATTACTTATTTTATTCATTGTGTTGATTGATTAGAGTTAAAGCAGCAGATTTTATTTAATTTATTTGATTTATTGGTTATTTGATTCATGATTTATGTGACTTACTTCCTTCTTCAGTGCTGATAAGTGTAGTGATTTCGTTTATTCAATGCTTTGTTGGTGCGCGGTTTTGTTATTGGTTTATCATTGAAGCATTATTTTGAATATCATTTTGGATATCCTATTGATTTATTCATATTATATAGTAGCTTGTGTTTAATTGAACCACGCGCCGTGCATTTGATTTGATTTATTGTCACTTTTAATGTCTTTACAAGTTACCCAGTTTTCAGTTGTCAATTTCTATTCTATTTTGCATTTGTATGAACATAATCACTCACAGGTCCAATCTATAATTTACAAAGTAGTGGTGATGGAACTAGTGAGCGTGCTGGCAGTTTTCAGTGATTTAATTCATTATATGGTGTCGATTCTATTATCTATTTTAGATCATAGCGTATTGGGTTGGCTGTGTTTGTGTTTGTTTTCAACATTTCGCCACTCATTTCTTCTTTTTCCTTATGTTCTTTATTTTCGTTTCCTTTCCTTATTTTCCCGAATTTAATTTCTACAATTGTTACACTTGCGTTTGTTATTCGTTCATTATTCATTTACTCATTATCCTTGTTCAGTGCTTCATTTCATTTCAATTATAGTGTAACGATTTGATACATACCTTATCCTAATTTTGTTCTTCTACTGTGCTGGCAGGGGATTTTGTCTATTCAAATGCATTGATGGTGCGTGGTTTCTGTTGTTAGTTTATCTTTAAATATTGGTTTGCATCTAGTTCTGATTTATTATTCTTATATTATACAGTAGTATTGCGTCTAATTAAACCACGCATCTTTCATTTGACCTGATTTATTTATTTATTTGTCGCTACTTATTAACTATATACATTATTCGGTTCGGTTCGGTTATGAGCCTCTAATCTCTACCTCTCATTTGCATTCGTGTGGACATGATCACTTGTAATTTGTGGGGACGTGGTGATGAAACCAGTAATCGTGCTGTCATGTGTCATGTTTCAGTCTAGTTGAATCTAATCTGGTGTGTTTACTTCCTTTACTTCTTGTATTTTGTACCCTATTTATTTATGACAATGCATTGTGTTGGTTGTGTCTGGTTACAACATACAATATCATATTATATCTTACATATTCATTTCATTTCATCTCGCTTTTATTTCTCTCAATTTCTTAACTTCTACGACTGTTGTGTTCACATTCAGCATTTGGTATTCGCTGCCCAATTGCTTAATTATTTAATTATTTTATTTATTTATTTATTTATTAATTACTTATTGTTCATTCATTCACTTATCCACTTTGCCCATCCATTCATTTATTCATTCTTTACTCATTGCTTCATTGAATTTCTGGTTAAAGTTAAAGGATTTTATTATTCTATTCTGTTTATTCTTCCTGCATTGACTAGAGGTTTTAACTATTCAGAGGCATTGATGGTGTATGGCTTCTTGTATGGCTTCTTTTATTAGTCTATCATTTAGGTATCATTCTAAATATCATTCTAACTTTATTGATTTATTTATTCTTATATATAGCAGTCGGTGTTTAATTGAAACACACACCTTACATCTGATCTGATCTGGTCTGATTCATTCTGATTTACTCATCGCTTTCTAGCTTCTATTTATCTTTACACACTATTTAGTTCTTAGCTGTCAATTTCTATTTCTAACCTCTAATTTCTAATTTCCATTTCTATTTCAATTTCTAATTTCTACTCCTATTCGCATTCGCATTTGTACAGACACAATCACCCACAATTATAATATAGTCTACGGAGTGGTGACGATGGAGTCAATAAGCACGTGTTGTATTCCAGTGTTTCAGTGGAATTTAATGCATCTTATGGTGTTATTTTGTTTTATTCTATTTTATTACAATGCATTGTTGGGGTTTGGTCATAATTTCCACTATCCTTATTCCCATTTCATTCCTATAACTGTTATGGTTGCATTCATGACTTATTCATTTGTTCATTCATTCATTGTTTCACTGCTTATTCGTCTGACTCTGGTTAAAGGATTCGTCTGTCTTCACACTAATTTCCTTCCTTCCTTCTCCTCTGAGCTGACAAGCGATCTGTCCATCCAAACGCATGGACGATGTGCGGTTTGGTCATTGGTGGTTTCTCCTTGAATATCATCCCTGAGGTGATCAGCTGAGGGTTCCGTGCGAACACTAATTAAATTTAGTGTGTCTTGTTGCAATTTATGTTGACTGGGGCTGTTTGTTTGATTGATTGAGACTTCCTTTATGGGACGCTGCAATATGGTGTGGTGTTATGGATCAGCATCAATGGGCAATGGGTATTATTTGTGGGCAAAGTGGATTCTATGCTATTCTATTTTCTATTTATTTATTTATTTTATTTATTATACTTCATTTCTTAATCCCATTTGAATTGACCGAGATTGGACTGATTAACTAATCTGATCTAATTTAATTTTGTTAATTTGTTTCAACTAGTTCAATTTAGTTTTAATAACTGATATCTCCTATAAACAAATGTGGGGTGGGAGTAGATTTGGAGTTTCAATTTCAAACTCCAGGATGATGGATTTATAATCTATGGCTCGTTGCCATACTAGTTCGCCAAACCGCCGCTCTGCCGCGAGACGCTGCCTGTCAACTTCGCTTCGCTTCGGCTCGATTCGGGTATTCGGGTTTTATATCTTTCTGCATTCATTGGTTATGTCTGTATACTCCTTTTCGGGCATGCTTATGATATTTGATGAGGTTGGAGTGAATTGTGTGATTTCTCATTTAATTCTCGATTGATTAATTGAGCTGGGTTTCACTTACTATCATATTAAATCATGCGTTTAACTGTTAAACTGATTTATTTATTACCTACAGATCACCGTATCCGTTGATCCTGCTAATTCTATTGGTGCGTGTAACCTGTGCAATTTCTGTGGCATTGGGATACAACACGACTGTATTGCTATTGATGGCCTTGACGGTGATATCTTTTGATTTGATTGATTTAATTATACTCCGCACGTAGATTTGTATCTGTACCTGCTTATTGCTGGCCAGCCTACTCAGAGTTCTTTCAATGTAGTGTTGGTTTATTAGTTTGCTGCTAAATTTGGGACTGTCCAGTGTCAGATGCAGCGGATTGAGAGAGCCGATGATCACTGTTTTGATCTTAATTGCTCCGGCGAATGATTTAATTTGTAACTTCTCTTGCTAGCATGTGTACCTGATGGGCTGGGTCCGGCACCTAGTAGTTGATTAATTATTAATCATTTACTTAATGCGACAGAACTTGCACGATTCTGATTGATCCACGTTACATTTTTAGTATGTTTTGAGGTACCTTCAATGTTCTTCACGGTTTCTCTGATTTACTTAAAGTACTTTAATCATTTAAATCACTTTAATTATCTGTCTTTCTGCTATTGTACCCTGGCGTAACTTAACGTTACTCACGCTTCCACTTTTATTTTAACCCAGATTGAGACTGATTCCAACTGTGATCATGATCCCCGTCTCCCCATGACTAGGATGTGATCTATTTGTCTACAACGAGAAGCTCACTTATAATTCTTAGTTTACTAGTTTGGTTTTTAGTTTCTTAGTATTACTTATCTAATTCAGCTACGTTCACCATTATCTACTATTTGCATCACAGTATACTGCATGCTTTCACCTTATGTTACTTCCTCTCTCGTTTACCTGTTTTGTCAAATTCTGTTAATATCCTTACATACTGTCAGCTTGGCGTTCTCCTGGACGATCTGATGGTTAATATTGTGGAGGGCATAATGCTTTGTCCATTCCGGAGCTGCAAGCTGCATTCATGCACAGTAACGCAACATTCATTTCATCCCCATTTATCTTGCCTCATTTATGCATTGAGTTGTTCTGAGGAAATAGCGGTTTGACATTTGATTGAGATTCAATTTGAGATTTATAATCTATGGGATAATTTACACTGCAGTTTGATTTGATTTGAGGAATGGCACGGCCAGCACCAAATTACGCTTTCTATGTTCACCATACACTATTACTTTAACTTCAGCCTCTTTTGGCCTCGTGCTAGCTGATTTATTCTGGGGTTCCTGTAGATTTCTGAGGTGAACAACTGATGGTCTCATGAGAATGCTAATTAGGATTAACGATGCTTTGTGACATATCAATGCTTGATTTGATCGTGACTTCTTCATGGGACATTGCGGTGTGGTGTGTTGTAAGTCGGTATCAATGCGTATTATCTGCTAGCGAAATATACTTTATTCTATTTATTTTGCCTATTTTATTTTATACTTAATTCTTATTCTCCTCATTTTATTTAATTCAGTTATTAATAGTTATATCCTATAAGCAAATGTGGGTGGGTGTAGATCTGGAGTTTGAGATTTTAAACTCCAACATGGCGGATTTATGTAATCTATGGCTCGCTGCCATACTGGTTTGCCGATCCGCCACTTCGCCATGAGTCGCTGCTGTCAGCTTTGGTTCGATTCGGGTATTCGGGTTTTCTATCTTTCTGCATTTACTGGTTATGTCTGTTGTACACTCCTTTTCGGGCATGCTTATGATATTCGATGAGGTTGGAGTGAATTGTGTGATTTTTCATTTAATTCCCAATTGATTAATTGAACTGGGTTTCACTTACTATACTATCATATTAAATCATGTGTTTAACTGTTGAACTGATTTATGATTTATTATCTACAGATATTATCTACAGATCACTGTAACCATTGATCCTGCTAATCCTGTTGGTGCATGTAACTTGTGCGATTTCTGTGGCATTGGGATACAGGACGACTGTGTTGCTATTGATGGCCTTTGATGGCCTTTGATGGCCTTTGACGGTGATATCTTTTGATTTAATCAATTTAATTATACTCTGCATGTAGATTTGTATCTGTACCTGTTTATTGCTGACCAGCCTACTCAGATTTCTTTCAATGTAGTGTTGGTTTATCAATCTGTTGCTAAATATGGGACTGTCCAGTGTCAGGTGCAGCAGATTGAGAGAGCCGATGATCACTGTCTTGATCTTAATTGCTCCGGCGAATAATTTAACTCGTAACTTCTCTTGTTAGCATGTGTACCCTACGGACTGGGGTTGGCACCTAGTGGTTAATTAATTATTTAATCATTTACTCAGTGCAACAGAACTTGCATGATTCTGATTGGTCCACGCTGCACTATTAGTATGTTTTTGACGTACCTTCAATGTTCTTCATGGTTTTCTCTGATTTAATTATAAAGTATTTTAATCACTTTAATCACTTTAATTATAATTATTTGTTTTTTCTGCTATTGTACCCTGACGTTAATTTAGCGTTACTCTCACGCTTCCACTCTTATTTTAACTCGGATCGAGACTGATTCCAATTGTGATCATGATCCCCGTCTCCTCATGACTAGGATATGATCT
Organism: Osmia bicornis bicornis; assembly: GCF_907164935.1. Classification (NCBI taxonomy): domain Eukaryota; kingdom Metazoa; phylum Arthropoda; class Insecta; order Hymenoptera; family Megachilidae; genus Osmia; species Osmia bicornis. The sequence continues at coordinate 102,281 of NW_025791375.1, forward strand.
ATTTATATACAGCGAGAAGCTCACTTATTGCTAGTTTTAGTATCACCCATTCATACAACTACGTTCACCACTATCTATTGTTTGCATTACAATGTACTGCATGTACTTGTCATCTTATCTCACTTATTTTTCTATTCATTACTTACCTTATTACTTTACTTCATTAAGATTCTATACATCCTTACTCACTGCTTGCCTGGTGTAGTTTTGGATGATGGGTGATCTGTTTGTGTGGTGCATAATGCTGTTGTTCATTTCAGAAATGCAAGGTTGCATTTATGCATTGTGTGCAGTAGTGCAGCGTTCATTCATTTTCTTATTCCACCTTATTTATTAGGTGTCGGGGTCCGGTTGACATGCGGAGGATGGTTGAGGGAATTGAATCGGATTGATTTAGTTTGGACTGGATTAGGATGATCTGATCGATCGAGGCAATAGATTTGTCCAATGGTCCCATGAATCTCTGTGATACGGGTAACCTGTTACAGCTCGGTTATACTGTGTCAGAACATGGTTTGTGTCGCTAGCTACGGTAATATAATATCATTTATTATTTATTACTTATCTATTATTTATTCTCCTTATTCTCTATATTTTACATCCTGATTGCGAGCATGACTACATTGATTCCTAAACGATTGCTAAACCATTGAATTATTAATTTATACGTGGCTTATTTATATGCGATGACTATAATGTATTGTATCTCAGTTCGCTGTTAACCTTGAGATTGTTCAGTGGGAATGCAGTGAACTGAGAGAACTAATGACTGAATATTTTGATGGCTCTGTTACGTCCGGGTTTATTTTACATAACCCGACCTTGCGTTTCCCGTTTTGTGCGCTGCACTTGGAAGAAATTCCCCTGCGGGAGGCGCAAGGTAGGGTATTGACTTGATTTTCTCATCTTCGTATCCTGTCCGCGCTCCCCCTAACTTGTGTCTCTTCGTTGAGTGCGCTGCACTTGAAAATATTCCACACGAAGAGCACAAAGAAAGGGGTTTGAGATTTAAAATAATAATTCTTCTTTTTCTTTTCTCTTATTAGCTTCAATAGTTCAACCGTTAGTATACCAAGTTTGTGTACCTCGCCAGTGCGAAGCACTTGGAAATAATCCCAGACGAGGCACACAAAGGAGGCTATATTTAGCTCTTTCAAATAATACAAAGTCAACCTTTCCTTGAGATGATTGCCTACTCGAAACTGCGTAGTTCGAAAATTTAGAAAGTCGAAACCGTTAAGGGAGAGGTATCGTAAACATCCTCCGCCGCGCGGTTAAGCAGTGCGACGCACTTGGAAAATTCCCAGCTTGACCGTGCCGTACAAAGAAAACTATCGCTCTCCCCTGCTAGCGAGATACCTCTCCTACCTGCGAAGCATGCGTCAGCCGACCTTTCCACAAGGAATGAATGCAATTAAGTTCGAAATAATTGGTATGAAACGGAATGAAACTGTTTGAATGACTATGGAATGCGAGGGTTTGCGTGACAACCACTGAGGTTTGAAATTGTCGACCAACGTTCAAGAACGTTCCAAGCGAAGGTCGACTAAGGCAATAAACATCGACAATGGACTAAACGTTAAACGTAGAGCGTTTAGAAAATTCGAAACCATTAAAAATCAATGCACGCGGAACTAATAACGATTAAATGCAGTAACGTGTTTGCATATATCCGCGATTTGATAGTAATTATAAATATCGATTGCCTTTTTCGTAAACCGTCAAAGTACAAATAATAACGGAATGATTTTACATTATTTATCATTAGCCATTCAATAGTAAGTTAAACATCTATTAAAAAGGGGGCTAGATGCTCTTCGTTACCGAAATACTATTTGCAAATATCATTATAAAAGCCTCTTCGATAATAAATTCAGACAAAGGGCGTAATAGAATATTCCAGAAGTATAGAAACTGCGACGCATTAAATTCACTAGGCGTTAGAGGGGTAAAAGAAAGAGATAGCTTACGGAAAGACAGAGTCGGAAGAAAGGTCAAGAAGGGATGAGAACTCGGGAAACGCGCTTATACAAAACCAATACGCGCGGGCCTTCCCCTTCGACACGTACCCTGATTTGCCAAATGATGTCCCCACTTTGGGCCCATGATCGCGGGTCGAACCCTGAGATACGATCGCTTGACTGAGGCAAATCACTCTTCGTCGAAAAATCGTGAGGTACGTGACGGGGAGCCCGTGTTCGCGTTAAGCAGTAGTTTACGCGTGAAAATCGTTGTAATTAGCTGACCGGTAAAGTCCTTACAAAAGGCAGAGTGCCGGGAGATTGCGGTTCACGTTTCCGCGTAAAAGACTTTTACGAATACGTAAAACTTCACACTTTTCAATATTCTATCTTTTCTCTTTCGTTTTTTTAAATCGCCGTTAATTAATATTTTTCTTTTTCCGCGTCGCGTCGTTTTGAAATTAGTTTTCGTATCGTCTCGTAACCGTAACACCGTCGAAAGGCCGGTCGCGAACGCGTAGTGCGTGTGACAAGTTTCTCATCTTTTCTTCGCCTTCCAGATTTCCAGACAACACCAGCTACTGAGCAAATTTACTAATATTTTGTCATATATTATCTAACATCGAGCTTGGTAAGTTTATCTATTTCATATTGTCCAATACGACGAATCTGGATTTAGTGAGGCAAAACGGGCGATCTTGAAACCGCGTGTTCTGGAAGTTTTCCCCCGAGATCGTTCTGTTCAACGTTTATTGAAGGTATCGAAGAACATTTCGCAATTTTAACAATAATTCCGTTCGCGGTAATGAGAGGCGGCCCATGAAACCGTTGGTTTTGGAAGTTTTTCCCCTTGGGACCGTTTTCCTCTCATCGTAATTTAATTGCTCATTGAAATCGCCGCTCGAATCAACTTTAAATTCTGTTCTACGACTCAACAGTTTTCAATATAACCGAATTTCGCCGATCTTGTTAAACATATATCTAAATTGCAATTTTTCTTTCTATATTCCTAACAGCTCGAATTCTTTGTAACCAATTTCATTACTGTTATGCTTTTCTTTTTGAAATTATATTTCTTTTTGTTACACATAACTAGTTTCAGATTCATTTTAGTTTAACACACTTCCTTCCTAACATTCACGCTAACCATTCTTGGCACAAATTCGCACGAGGGGCCCGTATGGGACTAGAGCATTGACGAACTCAATCTAACAACACAATTTTCAGAATCTTATTAGGAAAATTAAACGATTCTTTTTTTTTATTGTTCCGGTTGTTAACGACCTAACATCGTCGAGCGCGATCGGGACTGGTGGCAGCGAAAATACCGTTCTCATCCGCGTATTAACACCTAATAAACTAATTATCTTATTCTTTTTAATTTTTGTACGTCGCGCGCCGTATCACTCGCTCGCGACGTAACAGCTCAAAGTTTTTACTGGGGCCTAAGACGGCACTTCTTTCTTCTTACTTTTCTAATATTTACTCGAGCGGTTGAGTCTTGTATTTATCTATTTATTACTAACTAATTTCTATTCAATGCTGCAGAGTTTACACGGTTTTATTGGTTATAACGTTGGAACACTGTATCTGCATTTATCCTCTATTATGATTCACTCTGATAGGGCATGCTAGCTATTCGACTTTTGTTACTCTTATAACTACAATTCTAGCTCGGTTCTTTTTTAAATTTGCCCCTGACGTCAACGTTGAACTGATTCCCGTTCGTGTGGCGGGAGGGGAATCCATTCTGACTGTGACTGTGATTTTGGATTCTACTGCGGCTGGAATATGGCCTTTTCTGATTGATATGGGACTCGGTCGTGTAGCGGGGTCAAGTTTGACCTTGGCTGCGTCTCCGCGGCTTAGCTCGTTTAATTTGTTTTGTTTCGTTCCGTTTCATTTTGCCTTATTCATTAATATTGTATGTTGCTTTTCTTTTTCTTGATGCATGCAGTTGTTTATTGAGACTCATTATGTGAACGTTTCCGTTCTCTTTTCCTTTCTTGGTACGATACTCGTTGGCTATATTGTTGCTTTGCTTCTACAGGTACTGTGAGCCCGGTTAACATTGAACGATGGTTGGAGGGGCTTGATTTGGTCTGAATTGGACTGGATTGGGATGAGCTACTGGTCGACGATGCCGATAGATTTGTCCAATATTCCCATAAATCGTTATGATACGGGAACCTGGAAGCTTGTTGCAATTTCTGTTGAATTGTGTTACAAGACGGCTCTTGCTGTTGGTTATGGTGATGTCTTTGGTTCTTATATTCTTTATACTCTTGCATTTTGATTATGAAAATTGATTATACTAATTACCAAATTACTAAGTTACTAAATTATTAATTTATACGCGGTTTATCTATATACGATGCTTGTAAAGAACTTGTTTTCTGGTTCGCTGTTAAACTTGAGATTGTTCAATGAGAATGCAGCGAGCTGGGAGAATTAATGACTGAATGTCTGGACCAGGATTGATCAAATGCTGCTGGTTGCCTAAGGTGACATTTCTTCCTATTTTCTTAATATTCATTTGAGTGGCTAGGTTTTGTATTTGTTTATTTATTATTAGTTAAATTTCTGTTCAATGTTGCAGAGTTTGCACGGTTTTATTGAACACTGAAACATTATTATCTGCACCTATTCTCCATGATTTACTTCGATGGGGCATGCTAGCTATTTGCTTTTGTTACTCTTAACTCTAGTTCGGTTCTCCTTGAATTTGCCTTCGACGTTAATTGAACTGATTTTTGTTCGTGTGGCGGGATGGGAACCCATCCTGACTGCGGCTGTGATTTCGGATTTAGTACGACCGGAGTATGGCCTTTTTGATTAATACGGGAATCGGCCGCGCAGCGGGGTTAGGTTTGACCCTGGCTGCATCTCTGCGGTTTAATTCATTGCGTTTTGCTTCGTTCCGTTTTATTTGCCTTATTGTATTAATCTTGCCGCATGTTGCGTTTCATTTCCTGGATGCATGCTGCTACTTATTGAGTCTCATTTACGCGAACGTTTCCTTTCTTGATACAATGCTCGTTGGCTATATTGCTGCTTTGCTTCTACAGGTACTGGGAGCCCGGTTAACTTTGAAGGATGGTTGGAGGGGTTGGATTTGATTTGAATTGGACTGGATTGGGACGAGCCGCTGGTCGACGATGCCGATAGATTGGTTCAATAATCTCGTTAATCGTTATGACACGGGAACCTGGAAGCTTGTTGCAATTTTTGTTGCATTATGTTATAAGACGGCTTTTGCCGTTGGTTATGGTGATGTTTTGATTTTATATTCTTATATTCTTACATTTTGATCATGAATTTTATATTAATTATTGAATTACTAAATTACTAAATTATTAATCTATACGCGGTTTATCTATACGATGCTTGTAAAGTACTTGTTTCTTGATTCGCTGTTGACCTTGAGATTGTTCAGTGGAAATGCAGCGAGCTAGGAGAATTAATGACTGAATATTTTGACCATAATTGATCGGGTTTTGTTGGTGCCTAAGGTGGCATTTCTTCCTTTCTACTTTTCCTTAATATTTACACGAGCGGCTGGGTTTGTATTTATTTACTTGTCTTAATTGAGTCTCTATTTAATGTGGCAGAATTTGCACGGTGTTATTGACTATAACATTGGAACACTGTTATCCGTACCTATCCTTTATTATGAATCACTCCGATGGGACATGCTAGTTATTCGACTTTTGTTACTCTTATGACTTTGGCTCGGTTTTCTTTCAAATTTGCCTTTGACGTCAATGTTGAGCTGATTCCTGTTCGCATGACGGGGTAGGGACCCATCTTGACTGCGTCTGTGATTTTGGATTAGTGCGGGCGGAGTATGGCCTTTTCTGATTGATACGGGACTCAGTCACGCGGCGGGTTTAAAATCTGGCTTTGGCCGCATCTTTGTGGCTTAGCTCATTGCGTTTTGTTTCTTTTCTTTTCATTTTCATTTTACTTCATTTTACGTTACTTAATTCATTAATATTGTTGCACGCTGTGCTCCGTTTCCTTGGCGCATGCTGCCACTTGTTGAGACTCAGTCATGCGAACTCTTTCTTTCTTGATACGATACCTGTTGGATTGTTCCTTTGCTTCTGCAGGTACTGGTGCCCGGTTGACGTTGAAGGATGATTGGGGGGGTTGGATTTGATTTGGACTGGACTAAGATGGGACATTGATTGATTGAGCCAATGGAGTTAATAGATTTGTCCACTAATTTCGTGAATGTTTACAATACGGGTAATCTGTTACAATTTTGCTGTATTATGTTACTAGACGATTTGATAGTTATTTATTTGTGAGGATATGTGATTTTGACATTCTGATTTTGATTAGTGCACTAATTTATATTTAACTATATCCGGCATTGTAATGAGATATTTGATATCCTGATTTGCTGCTAATTCTGAAATTGCTCAGAGTGGAGAGTAGCTAGCTGAGATAGCTAGTGATTAATTGTATGTTGATCCTAATTGATCAATCGTCTTTACGGATTATATTCCTTCTCTTATCAATTATATTGTAGTCAATCAATTGAATTCGGTGTTGAGGATTAAGTATTAACCGGGTAATTATTTGCTTAGCGTGGCAGAGTTTACATGGCCTCAATGGAATATGGTGTTGAAATATTGTGGTGCGTATTTATGTAAATTTTTCTCTGTTTATTCTTCGGACAGGGTGTTCTAGCTATCTAAATTTATTATACCGATCATACTTTGACTTAACTATTGTTTTTCTTATTGTCAACTTAATTTCAACCCTATTCATACAGCAAGCTGGAACTTGACTTGGTTGTTATCTGGTTCCGACGCGACTGGAAAGTGGTCTGTCCTTGAAGTGTTAGGAGTCCGGTGTCATGATTAATCTTTACCCTACCGTTACTTCGCTTTAATATAATGCAATTTACTTTAGCTCATTTATTCTCGGAATTCTTATTGCGAATATTGTTAGTTTCGTACTGTTTTAAAGGATATGCGAGGGGATGCGGGTTCATGATGTCGTTTATTTTAGGAACCATGTATAGTCGCATTTACACAGTGTGGCGTAGTATTTTATTTTCATTTGTATAGTAGTATTGTTATGTCAATGCAGCAATCGATGGGGCAGCTCTGTAATTGACTGCATGATATGCGTCTTGGGTTTGATCTGCCCAGAGGTAGAGGTGTACTTTCTACTTGTTGCTTTGGATTACTCTCTTTTGTTTATTGATCATTTTCTTGTTTTATTGTCGATCAAATTTCTCGTGTCGCTATAAGAACAATTTAATTTGATTAATTTGATTCAATTCCTGCTTCCGGAAATCTTTAAGCGAGCAATTGATTGTTTTATGGCTGTGTGCCTATATAGTTTTTTCCTCATTTATGTTTGATAGATCATATACTGTCGCAGGTGTGTTCGACGTGATGCGTCACATTATAACATGTTATAGATATAAACGCAAATAAGTTTATTCTTTTCTTGTTCGCATTGCATTTGATCGATCCATTTGACTGTCTGGTCAATAGTCTTGCGAAGCTGGCTGGATTATAGGAGACAGATACTGATTTAAATTTCAAATTGGCGGAGTTGTATGGTTCTTTGCTCACCGGGCTGATGGTTCTCTGGAGCGCCGCTGCGTTGCGTGTCGCTACCTGTCAAGAGCCGGGGTTTCGGTTGAAGCGGAGGAGAATTGCACGGTTATAAATTCGGCTGAATTTGATGAATAAATGGATCAAATTGCTAATTGTGTATTATTATTGTTCCCTGTACCTACCGGTCCTGCTAGCTCTGTTGGCGCGAGTTGCCTGCTGAAGCCCTGCTATGGTGGGCTATTAGACGACTTAGTCGCTGTTTGCGGAAACTTTGATTTTGGTATATTAATTTTGGTTGTGAATATATAATTCTTCTATCATTCTGGCTTTCCATTTTGATTCGGTCTAACGCCTCAGTTCTTTCTTTATCCGACTTCGAAAAGGAGGAGGATACTCAATTCGATTTTTTTTATTTTTTTTTTATGTATGTTCACCGATTACGCCGAGACGGATTGACCAATCGGAACGAAACCTTTTGCATCTGGTAGAGTATGTCTCCCGATTGGTCCCGTTAAAAAAACATTTTATATTTTTTCACTCCGAACGCTTTTTATTGCAAAAAAAACGTACTATTTCATGTACATGCGGCGAACGGTCGCCGATTACTGCGAGACGGATGGACCAATCGGAATGAAACTTTTTCCGTCTTATAGAGTATAACCCCCTATTGGTCCCATAAAAAAATATTTTGCATTTTTTCACTCCTAACGCTTTTTATTGCAAAAAAACGTACTATTTCATGTACATGCGGCGTACGGTCGCCGATTACTCCGAGGCGGATAGACCAATCAGAATGAAATTTTTCGCGTCTTATAGAGTATAACTCCCTATTGGTCCCATAAAGAAATATTTTGCATTTTTTCATTCCTAATGACTTTTTTTTCTAAATGTTTGTTCGCCGATTACTCCCTGACGGATGGACCAATTGGAACGAAACCTTTTGTATCTTCTAAAGTATGTCTCCCGATTGGTCTTGTTAAGAAAGCATTTTTCATTTTTTCATTTCTGTCAATTTTTATTGCAAAAAAATTGTACTGCTTCATTTATATTTTTTTCGGCGTTTATTCTACAGGGAATATACCGATTGTGACTTTTCAACATTTTCCGTGAAATGAAAAAAAAATAGACTTCGTCATTTTCTCTATCAGTTGGTCGCTAAAAGAAGGGTTAGCTTCCTTCTTCACGTATCAGTCGCTGGAAGCTGATTTGGACTGTTTCTTTGCAAAAGTAACCGTCGTAATCTTTGCATTTCTGCGAGTGCTCTTTCGTCATGCGGTTTAACGAGGACTTTGTTTGGTGCTAAATCAGATAGAGCAAAACCATCTAAACTTTTGACACGACTAAGAGCGACGTAAATTTGGCCTTTTGCAAAATTCTTTTTGCCAAGATCAATTACAGCTTTGTTTAATGTTGTCCCTTGTAATTTATGCACCGTTACTGCCCAACTTAGAATAAGTGGTAACATTCTGCGCTCGACGTCCCCATAACCTTTCGTCGCCTGAAACGTTGCTACAACTGGAGATATTGGGATGTAACCGTCGATATCTTTAAATCTATTTCCAATGGACTCGTCGTCAAATTTTATAAGTACCGCGTCCGGCAACTCTCCTTGTTCTAGTTGATCTCTTCGAAGTGCCGGCCATGTAAATTTCTTCACTATTCCCATTGCACCGTTTATCAAACCATCAGAAATTGATATATTTCGTCGCAGCATGATTCGCGATCCTTCAGTTAACGTTATTGTATGTAACAGTCCGCCACAATTATTTACATTTGCAGGTATGACATTTTCTGGTGGCCTTTTTCCATATGTAGCTGCCTCACGGGATTCGTCTATTGCATCAATGACGTACATTCGATGTGATTTTGCTAATTCATCAGTCATTTTTGAATTATATTCATCCACTAATTTTATCGTTGGGAATATTCTTACTGCTGCACCATCCTCGAACTCTCCGGTTAGAGGAACCCTTCTTCGTTCGCATAATATTTCCAGTTGAGAAGTTGTCACTTCCCCAAACCGAAGGTTATTCAATAAATCGATAAACTCAACGTCATCTCTTTGTCGCATATTAATGGTGAGTTCGCAGAATGAAAATTGATGCCATAAATTAATTTCTGCACTACACCAATGTGGCTGTACAAAACACCAGTGTCCTTTTACTGGGGGCAACTGCATGATATCGCCAAAGAGAAGTACATTTACGCCACCAAATAGTTTATCATTTGTTTTGAATTCTTGCAATCTTAAATGAATTATTCGCAAATTCTCATAAGATACCATTGATATCTCGTCGATAATCAACCACCTTGTATGACGCCACTTTCGTCTCTCCTGTTCGAGCCTCTGTCCTGTCAGTCGTCGATAGGTCATGGCAGTACCTTTTTCAATAGGCAACGAGAACAAGGAATGCAGAGTTTTTCCGAATATTTGACGGGCAGCGACGCCAGTCAAAGAAGCTACTTCGATGAAAGATGGTTTTATCATCATATCAACTGTAGGATTATAGCAGCGTTTAACGTGTTCAACAAGTAATTTTAAAATAAACGATTTGCCACTGCCAGCTCCTCCGGTAATAAAAAGCAACATTTGTTCCGGATTTTCAACAGCGTTTTTTTTAATATCTTTCTCAATTACTGCGGAAACTGATTTTAATAAGTCTTTCTGTTGAATATTAAGACTTCGAATACTATTAAGGAACACGTCTTCTGGCATTGCAATTGTTTCTTGCTGTTGATCTTCATATAAATCACCTTGATCATAATATATTGTTTCGTCGGCATGAATTCCGACTGGATCTCTTAAATGTTCATTAGTTTCTTCTTCATGTACAACATTCAAAGCAACAGCTTGGGCGAGCGCCGCTTCAATAATTTGCTCTGCGTGAGTAAATTGTTCGACGGTTGCGTTACCCAACATAGGTTTCAACTCGTGTTGCCGTCGAAGAAAACATTGTTCCGAAGATTCGTTTTCGGACATAAGTGTACTTTCATCACGAAATGGAATGTGACACACTATTAAGTTGTAGAAGTATCCTTCTCTATCACTGTTCAGGGTATAATATCGGTGGCGGAGTACAGCTGGTTTATTTCTTATTCGCATTCGGGTATTGTCCTTCAATTTTATAAACTTCGATCTCGAAATTTCTTCATCGTCAGTTCTAAGTTCTGCGTCGCCATCCTCTTCTGTCCATATATTACTTGAAACTGTTTCATATCGGACAGCAAATTCGGCTAAACTCAAGTTCTCTAGGTTGTCTGGCCTCTTTACGTAACGATCGAATATGTTATTGAAAAATGATGTTCCATTTTCTTCAAATCGCAGAATTCTATATCTCTGCTCAGGCCGACAGCTGTTTATAAATACAGCTTTTCGCGAGCTCATTTTAAGAGGCAGATGGCATAATCGATAAGCACATTCTATAGCATTGACCATACGTTGAGATAGAATTGCCATAGATACCGAAAATAATTGATTTCGGATGGTATCGTTTCGGCGTTTCGCTCGTAAAACGGCTTCTTTAATAATATTTCCTGTGTCCTGCGGCTCGCATTTACTTGCGTATTTAGCAATATAATATGCGACGGCTGTAACATTTCCGCATGGTTGAATATCCATGTTTGCTTTCCAAAGCTTTAAAAGAGTTGGGTTGTAATTATTCACCATAACTTCATTTGCGGTTCTTTTAAGTACGCAGAAACGCCCGTTGTTGGCAAGTGTGTCATCTGGGCCTAAGCACATCGTTCTTTCACTTATCGGTCTGGGGAATCCAAATCGACAAGAACGATTATTACGATCTTTGTAACATGTATGAGAATGTTTATGAATTTGGACTTTTTGAACTATATCGTTCATATCGTGATTTTCGATGTCCAATAATGAACAAGATACAGTTTTCTCAATAACATTTTGGCCTTCGTTGGTAAGGAAATCAGGTACGTTTGCGCACCAAATAAGCATGTGCAAATGTGGACTTCCCCGATTTTGAAATTCAATTCTATACCAAAAATCGGTAACAACGCCGCCTAAGCATTGCGAGTTTTTTATATACTGCATTAACGCGTTTACGCGTAACGTAAATTGTCTTGCGATAACTACCGGGTGTCTCTGAACCAATTGTAGTCGATCTGCAAACGTTAGGTTTTCAAGTTCGGTCGTTGATTGACCTTCGGATAGTAGTAATGCCTTCAACATATCTGGCCAATTCAGATCATTACAAGAGAACGTAGCAAACCATGTGGGCGGTCCAAGACTTCGGACCATGGCGATTAATTCCGAACAGCATCGTTTCCATACGCTATTAAACTAACGTCCGTGATGATATAAATGTACATTTTCGCCTCATTTAGCCAAAAAATCGAACTTTATTTTCGCTCCGAAATATTTCAGTCCCAGCGGCGTATTGCTTCGCCTCTTAGAACCGATTAGTCTAAAATTTTAACAATTTTATTTTCACATTCTGTACGACTGATCCATCGTTAAACGCTATTAAACTAACGTCCGTGATGATACAAATGTACATTTTCGCTTCATTTAGCCAAAGAATCGAACTTTATTTGCGCTCCGAAATATTTCAGTACCAGCAGCGTGTTGCTTTGCCTCTTAGAACCGATTAGTCGAAAATATTAACAATCTTATTTTTACATTCTGTACTACTGATCCATCGTTAAACTCTATTAAACTAACGCCTGTGATGATACAAATGTACATTTTCGCTCCATTTAGCCAAAAAATCGAACTTTATTTGCGCTCCGAAATATTTCAGTCCTGGCGGCGTATTGCTTCACCTCTTAGAACCGATTAGTCGAAAATTTTAACAATCTTATTTTTACATTCTGCACGACTGATCCATCGTTAAACGCTATTAAACTAACGCCTGTGATGATATAAATGTACATTTTCGCTCCATTTAGCCAAAAAATCGAACTTTAGTTGCGCTCCAAAATATTTCAACGTCCTGGCGGCGTATTGCTTCGCCTCTTAGAACCGATTCGACGAAAATTTTAACAATCTCATTTTCACATTCTGTACTACTGATCCATCGTTAAACGCTATTAAACTAACGTCCGTGATGATACAAATGTACATTTTCGCTCCATTTAGCCAAAAAATCGAACTTTATTTGCGCTCCGAAATATTTCTAATTGTTTCTCATTGTGAGAAGTATGTTGTCTACTAATCCCTCCTACTAATAACCACAGATAATGCGAAGAACAGATAATCTGTTCGTTGGAACCGTTTGTCATTGCTCAGAATACGTGCTTGGAAGTAATCTAATGGTGTTATTGGGATGTCACGATGCTTGCTGAAACCACTTTTTCCATCTGAAAACAGGAAGTACCAACACAGTTCTTCAATTCTTCTCTCCCTCTCTAGGTTCAAAGGAGGCGCTGTTTTTCTATGTATATTAGCCAGTTGTATCGGGTCATTTTCGGCGTTATTATTATTATTATTATTATTATTATTATTATTGTTGTTGATACAGACGATATTATCGATGTTGGGAACACCTTCGTCAATCGAACGTAGCATGCTTGTTTCGAAAATAATTCGTGTTCCGTTGGATTCATTTCGTGGGGTCGCAACCGATAGATGTTGCATTCTTTCTACCAGTGAAGATCTATTTCTCTCGGATGCAATTGTTACAGGTGTTAATGAGTAGATATTTAATACATTACTGTTGCCATCTTTCGCATACAAATTACGACGCAAGGTGGCGTGTAAAGCATCAATAGTAGTAAATTTCATACAGCATGAGGCGCCCCGTAACGGTGCTTTATATCCTTTTGGACCTCTTGCATGGGAATCAAACAACCAATAGCAGGTGGTCTCCGATTGGTTGCTACATGATACAGCTATTGATGTAAGATTCGCGGTAAGAATTCCGTACATATACCGTTGAAAAAATGTAATCAAACCATTTTTTAAATTTGGAAATCCATCAACACCGTTATCAATATCAATGTGACCATTTACCGACATTTCATAGTCAACGTTGATATTGACTCGCCTATTATTATATGTTACGTGTGGCAATAATTCAGTTGCGGCTAAATAGTCTACATTGATTTCGTTGGGGTTAGGAATACTTCGCGCTTCAATGCAATCACGATAATATTTATCTCCTATTATAACCACATAATCGACATCACTAGTACACCACGTACTAGGATCTAGGGAATGAAACGCAACACATGCAACTGCAGCTATGCCAGTACATTGCTTACCACGAGATTCGATACCGAAGCGATCGCTAGCTTGATGAAACGTGCCTCGTAAAATAGCTACATTTCGACCAACGTCTACAAATCTACTGTTTAGTTCAGTATTTCTTTGTGCAACTTCAATTTCCTCTGTTACAATAGCCGGCTGTTCAATGACATGAGCTATTTCGAAAATATTACTGGTAATGTTTGAAAAACATGGTTGTACGTCTTTGTACAAAGCATTATTTTGTAATAGCCATTGTAAGGCTACCCGAAGCTTTCCGACATCAATTTTTAATTGTCGCTGTCGCTCCAAATTTTCGTAACTTTCAACTACAATCATTATACCGGTTTGGTTTAATTGGACTGGAAGTTGCTCGGCTACTTCGAACACATCGCGAGCAAATAGGACTACCTGACCTTTGCACCAATCCTGACTGAAGCGATTCTGAATTTTCATAATTTTTAGAAACGGCACTATTCTGCACAACATTTGTTTCTCGATTTCCGATAAATCTGCTATTTCCTGAGGTACAGACATTAGTTCCATTTTATTCCAAAATGCCTGTGATGGAACTTTGTGTTTTTTAAGATGATTTAGACAACGAGAACATGTTGTTATCTTCTCTGATTCGATTAGATTTGCAGGAATTAGACCAGACAAAGGCTGCGTGTGTAAAGTGTAACGTTGCTGCGGATATAAAGTCTTGCAACACACTGCACACGGTACATCAGCAAAAATATTAATAGCCGATTGAAAGTAGTCTTCCTGGAGGAAACGTTCTTTCCGTCGGTTTTTAGCTACTTCGCGCATATTTCTTAAACGTGTATTTTCCCTTAACAATACTTCACGATTACGATTTTTAATGAGCATTAGACGATGTGAACGTTCTTCAATACATTGATTGCATAAACGCCTGTGGATTAATCTCAGCCTACGCGATCGTTTCTCAGCAGATTCGTTTGCTAAACGCCTGTGGATTAATCTCAATCTACGTGATCGTTCCTCAGCAGTTTCGTTCGCTAAGCGTCTGTGGATTAATCTCAGCCTACGTGATTGTTTCTCAGCAGATTCGTTCGCTAAGCGTCTATGGATTAATCTCAATCTACGTGATCGTTCTTCGACAGATTCGTTCTTTAAACGATTATAAATTATGGTTAGGCGACGTATCTTCTCCTCTATCGTTTCACGCAATAATTTTGAACGCATATATTTTCGCATTGCAGATAATCTCAAATGGCGTTCGTTAATAGTTTCATGACATCGTTTCTCTGTATTTCTTTTGCAATTTTTGTACAGACGTAATTGCGTGGCGTCGTTTGATTCATTCGCACGATACTTCCTCATACGGGATGCATGTTTTGTAGGTCTACCCATCGCTTCAAGCAAACGTGGTTGGTTTGTTTCTTTTTTGGAAAGAATTGGTCGCTCCAAGCAGACGCGGTTGTTTTATATTTTTACAAACAATTATTGGTCGCTCCAAGCAGACGCGGTTGGTTTGTTTTTACAAACAATTATTGGTCGCTCCAAGCAGACGCGGTTGTTTTATATTTTTACAAACAATTATTGGTCGCTCCAAGCAGACGCGGTTGTTTTATATTTTTACAAACAATTATTGGTCGCTCCAAGCAGACGCGGTTGGTTTGTTTTTTATTATATTATAACAAACAATTATTGGTCGCTCCAAGCAGACGCGGTTGTTTTATATTTTTACAAACAATTATTGGTCGCTCCAAGCAGACGCGGTTGGTTTGTTTTATAAAAACAATTATTGGTCGCTCCACGCAGACGCGGTTGGTTTGTTTTTTATTATTATTACAAACAGTTATTTGGTCGCTCCAAGCAGACGCGATTGGTTTTGGATTTTATAAAAAATATAATAAAATAATAGAAATTAAAACGACTACCTTTGCAGCACTTTTCAAAATATTAAATTAATTATTACAACAGGTATCAATCAATTGAACACCTAACGTTGCCAGGTTTTCGTTTCAACTGACTACGCGATCTGTCTATGGGCTGTAGCTATGTATGTTTATATTGTGAGGACGATCGTGTAACGACCCAGAGTGAGTACGTCACTGCACCGACTTGTAGGGAGAGCGGTTCCCTTAGAAGGCGACTCGTAATAAACGTGTTAAGGATTTTAGGTTCGTGTGGTGTGCGGTTAAGGAGTGAAATCCAAACACTAATGTGCTAGAAACTGAATGGAAAATTGTTTATTCAAAAATAGAAAGGTAAGTGAATATTGAAATATAATACAAAATCGCTAGTATCACAATAAGTGCGGCTAGAATTAGGAATACAATAAGAAATATGTAATTAGTAGTTAATATTATATAAATAGAAATTAATAATTAGTAATGAATTATAGTAATTAATGAATATCGCGGAGCTGACTATAGGTACAGCTAACACTCTGAATAAAAACCAACTACTCTAAGTACTGGAAATTATTATCAAGAAGCAACTTGTACGGTACTTTCAGATATAAGCAGACTTTGACTACAGGTCGCAATCGGTTTCTGGACTGGCCAGAGCTGTGTTAAATACAGGCCGTTCAAGGAGCTCCGCTCCTCGCTAGCTCTTTATACTTGAGTATGGCTTAGCAAAAACACCTGGTTAACACGTTGCGCACCGTGAGTAGTCCGACTGCAGATCTGGAGTGACTTGTACTTGTTACTGAAAGGAATTTAATTTAGCGTCGGCTACTCTGTCGCTATATTCCTACCTAAGTGGATTAGCGTCGAGCAACCGCAGCTTTTCCTCTATCTTAAGAGTGGTAGCTGCCCTCGACCTAAGTCGAAGTCGAGCTGAGTATGGTCGAAACCAAACTGATTTTTCTTCGCGCTGCACGCCTCTATTTATACTCAGACTTTGCTGAGTCGGCGCTTTTTTTCAATATAGAATTCTTTGGGGTAGCTGGAATCCACATCACGCGATGGTCGAGCATCCCTACTTCCCAACTTACGCGGCCTCCCTACTCTGGGTCCTCACCCCACCGCGAGATCATCGGGGTTGCTAGCGCACACGCGGTTGCACGTCGACAACTTATCGATGATCTGTTTTATCGTCTGAATGTTTATCGACTTGGTTTAAGATTACGATTGATTTTTTTAATTGGGGAACCGCTGGGACGTTACAATCGCAATAATAGGCAAACTTATAGTAGAATTCCGTTACATTGTGCGATAAGTGGAAAATAAAGCAATGCGATATTCGTACAAAACTCACGGCAATGTTAAATGGATCTAATATAACATAAATTTACAAATACTTGCAATTTAATTAAAATTTGCATTACTTAATATTGAATTACATTTCCACGCGTCGTTTTATGCATCTTGGCACTGATTCGTATATTCATATCGTTATGATTTTATATCTCACGTTCTCTTATTTGCTTCACGAAGCTCATTTTTTTGTTTACAGGTTTTTGTTTTTATGTACATTACATTTTTCAATATTGCCAATAAATTCTTCATTGGGTTCAAATGAAGATTGTTTAATGCCCAGTGTATAATTTTATAATTATTACATTATTCTTCGAACTGATTAATATTCAACTTTTTTACCACAGTCAGATTGTAAAAGTACATTGCAACAGATTGCGTTGGATCGAAAAATTCGTATTTCGACAGGTTGTATACTGAGTGTAATAAAACAGTGTTCGGTTACCGTTTGAAACAGATTACCTCATTCAAAATTCGACCAAATAACTTGTGGTTTTTTGTAAAGTTATACAAATTTATTTATTCTGATATGTGCTTTTGTCGTTTTAAAAAATTGGAATTTGTTGAAATCGTGAAAGAAAATAGTAGAAATCAATTTTTTCACAATTTCAACAAATTGTAATTTTTTTAAACGACAAAAGCACGTATCAGAATAAATAAATTTGTACCTTCTCATTAAAAAAAACCTCCAGTTATTTGGTCCAATTTTAAATGAGGTATGTATTCTGTTTTAAACGTTCACTAGACACTTTTTATTTATTACACTTACTGTACTTATACTTTCTACATTTCATGGCTATATTAAGAGGGTATGAATATTTCTATCATTGACTATACGCCGTTTGGTTTTTGCGCATTTGTGGCGAATAGAATATTTATGAATATTTACGTTCAATATAAACTACTACGCACATACCAACAGGAATGTAAACATAGAGAATAATTTGTGCGATCCTGGAATGTGCCCCACCAATCCTCTCCCTTTGGAAGTCAGAGATTCCTGCTCAGTTTCATACGAACAGCGATTCGAACAAGTGGTAAGTACGAAACGTGCAATGTTTCATTTCTGTCTACGTTGTATATAATAATATATATTAATATTTCTTAATGGCTGGTGGTACGGTTCATTTAGTTGGTGTATTATTATATTTCCTTTGAACAAAACTATTTTTATTACATCACAGAATAACTTATTATTTTCATTATTTAACTTTAGATTTTGAATTGTTAACAAATTTTTATTATTACAATTATTATAATAAATAAAAAAGTATTACAAATATGTTAACAAATATGAATAGATATTTCCTTTTTTTTATTATCATTATCAATAAAACCCTTCATTTCTATTTAACATGTCCATATTCAGTATTGCTTTCTAACGGTTGAATTTGCGCTAAATACGCATGTAGGAACCATTTATTGCTATTAGAAACGTTGTTCGGGTGTTAAACAACGAACGAAATTAATTGGGGGAACAAACGAATAATTTTATTAAATTATACTAGTCGACAGTAAACTTGGTATGAAATCGCACATGCATATAATTAGAATTTCTTCTACAACTGGAATTTAAAAATAATTAGAATTTCTTCAACAACTTTAATTTAAAAAAAAAATTATTTGAGTACTGCTACATTTCGAATGTCATTTTTATCACTTGTATCGATGTTTAAACATACGTAGTTGATAATATTTTATTATATATTTCGCAATTAAAATAATTAAAAATTTTAGTCACTGGTGAAAAATAGTTTCCGGATTCGTATTCAGTGAATATAATAATAAAAGTATACAAGAAGTACATATTGAATGTTAGTTATCCTGATACACTTTAAAAAGTATAGATGTGTTTCGATATACACGGTCTTGTCGCCGTTCCTGTGACTTTCGTTCTATACAATATAAACACTATGTCACTGTAATCGATAACATTCCACCGCTAGTCATTAATTAATATTAATGTAACTGTTATTACTTATACCTTTTTTTTATTATTGCAAATATCACATCTATATATGTCTGTTTCAGAATAACCCCGAAAGAATAAAAAAATTAAAAACAATTAAAAGATGGCCGAATCAGAGAACAATTGTAAGTATTATTTCAACTATAATAAAGGCAAATAAAGAGTACAAGAAATAAAAATTAAAAGAAGCTGTGCAAAATGTATATAGTGCATAATTCAGAAACATGCCTGCAGTATATATATATATATATATTTCTTTTTTTTTCTCTATCAGATCAACAAATAGTCAGAGACATTCAGCTGATGCTGCAGCAGCAGGAAGAAAACCATCTGCGTCAGATGCAGCTGCTGCAGCAGCAGCTACAGCAGCAACAGCAGCAACAGTTGCAGCAACTGAGGGAGGAGCTCCTCCCTCAGCAACGAGAAGGTCCTCGATCGAGTGAGGAGCCCCTCCCTCAGGTGCAAGGGATGGATGCTAAGCAGGAGGAGGCGAAGCCACCGCGAAGTATGTATTACAGATTCTTTTTTATACTATGAATTATTGCCTCGTACAGAGGAATACAATATTGCCCTTATCAGAACAACTTTGTTGTTCTATGTAAGGGCAAATATTTACAATAATAATATTTCAATTACAAAAAATATATATATCTACTTATTTCAATTTTTATACATTGCAGAAAGAGGAGTAGCGGCAGGAAGATCCCGGCGTATGCGGGGCTACCGGGGAGGTCAAGGAAGGGGGGAGAGGAATAGGAGGTAGGGGCGGAAGGGGAAGGGGAAGGGGCAATTTCGTAAATTTATGTTTCTATTAAGTAAGAATAAATAATTACTGAGTTAAACTGATTTAAAAACATGCTATTCGTTATTCTGTTTTTTTTATTTTTATCAACTACCAGTACTTGATCTTTACTTAACCATTAAGAACGAAATATAACCTTAAGGCATCCTACAAATATTGCTCGTTTCTCTAATTCCACTAAAAAGTGTGAAATAAAATAATTTTTAACAAAAAACAAATCCGACTTCGAAATGCACTAAAAAGTGTCAAATAATTTCTATTTCATTTATACCAATATTCCATAACTATTAATAATATCTACTTAATCGTTAAATAGGATACCAAATACATTTCAAAGTTTTCGGAGGCGGCGCAAAATTAAAAACTTTTCCTCTACTAGGAAGATCCTAACTCGGGCGTCGGCAACCTATGATAAATGACCCATTTGATAATTTCAAGTAAACCATATTCAACGGGAATCAACGTACCCATTGTGAATTAACTATACTGCAGTTCACGAGTGACCGCACTTAACTCGCGCAGCTCACTAGGTCTAGGGAGATTTTTAATAGCCCGTGTGATTTCCCTTTACAGCTTGCTTCTTTACTTTGCGTTCACATCATTTTTTTTCGATAAATAATAGGAATTTCATTGTATCGTGAAACTTTACAATATCATCACCGGTTATCAGTTATCGTACGTCATATGTATATTTCTGCCCATCATTTATATGTAAAGCATAACAAGAAGCAGGCTGTAGAGGGGAATAACACACGTTACTAAAAATCTCTTTAGACCTAGTGAGCTACGCGAGTTAAGTATGGTCTCTCGTGAACTGCAGTACAGTGCATGTACATCAGGAGTGCTGCCAATTTCTGACATAATCGTTACAATTACAAATGTTTTCGGCCGTATCTGTAACGTTTCGAACTTGTTTTCTTACGACTTATTAATTATCAAGCTTGCCATACCGCAATCAAATCGTTATTGGCAGCATCGTTTGTTCGGGTATTTTTAATTTTGCGCCGCCTCCGAAAACTTTGAAATGTATTTGGTATCCTATTTAACGATTAAGTAGATATTATTAATAGTTATGGAATATTGGTATAAATGAAATAGAAATTATTTGACACTTTTTAGTGCATTTCGAAGTCGGATTTGTTTTTTGTTAAAAATTATTTTATTTCTTATCCGTTTATATATGTGGGGTGGAGTGTGGGAGAATGTGTTGACCTGCCCACTCTCCATTTCGATGTTTATCTAGATTTAATTAAGTTAAGTTTAATTTGATTTATTCTGATTCGGATCTGTATTCTGATTTGATTTGATCTGACTGATTGGTACTCTACTGTATTTATTTAGTATTATCCGTTATTATCATTGAATTTGGATCCGGATTACATGTTGCCCCTGTTGCCTGTTAGTTTGATTACACGCCCTGGCGGGAGAGTTGAGTAATTTGTCGCCGCTTGTGACGGGAGGTGGGTTTTTTTCGCTGGATGGCGCTGTATGCCCTTCCTAGGCTGTGTAGCGGTTCCCAGGGCGCCTGGCGGCGGGTTGAGTGACTGAATGACGGCGATGTTTGATGACAAACGCTCTTGTCAGAGGACTCTGTATGCACTGCGAGCTTCTTTCATGTGGTCGGATACCTGGGAAATGAAAGGGGTGACTTCGTATCCGTATTGCACTTGCTGGGGTTTGTGGCCCATTGTATGGGCTTGACCTTGGTTCTTCTCTGATGGGCGAGCTATTATTAGTTTTTATTACCGATTATCACCAGGTTATGGTACTTGAGTATTAAAGCATAACGGGTAGATCTCCGCATTTGCATGATGTGCTGGCATCTAGCCAATTTGAATGATCCTGATCCTATTGTAATCCTTTTGAATTGATGATTAATCTAACTCATCTATCCAGTTACTTAATTTAATTTATTTAACTTAAATTCAACTTCAACCCTGATTCTGGCTGTGATTTCGATTTCGGCTTCCCTGTGCCATCGAGATGTTGGATATGGTGTCGCACTTGATTTCGAAATGTAATTCGATCTGGCTTTGGCTTTCCTTACCCAACCATAAGCTTACTGGGTTAAACTGTGCTTCTTGCTACAATTACCCTCATTTATCCTTTATTCATTGCCTCATTGGCCATTTGGCTCGGTTACCCTTTTGTTCTGTGTGAATTACCTTAACAATGTTACTACTCACTTGGTTTGCTCTGATTGTGGGTCGACTCTGACACCGACCCTGGTTTGATTTGGCTAATTGACTGTAGTTTTGACTTCGACCTGATTTTGGCTTTGATCGTGATTTTGATTGCGATTGATTTATTTGATTGGTTTCTGTTTGACCCGATTCGCCGTGACTCTGAATTTGAAACTGATCTCGATTTCGTTCTGACTTCTATCCTGACTTCATTTTATTCCTCGTGATTCAATTTAAGTTATTTATTGTGTAAGTAATCCTGACTTAACCTACCTCATTCTGTTGGTTATCCTTCCTTATATCATTTTGTTGGGGTGGGTGAAATACTGGGGACAATTCTTGGCCGGTGATACTGCCTGCTACTATTATTTGCTATTATTTTATTCAATTGCGATTCTGACCTTCATTTATTTGTCTGATTGTTATGGTTACGATTAAAATTTTATTATTTAATTAATCTATCTTGACTTTCTCAATCGGGTCTACTTATTATTTGCTGTATACTTGTTATTTTCGGGTGGTCATTAATAATCATTTATTTCACTGTCTTAGTTAACACCGTTTTACCTCAATTGTTTTATGGGTATTGGCAGGAATCATGGGGGAGCATTTGGAAATTTGTTCACTCGCTGTCTATATGTTCACTGAAGATTGGCTGTCGCGGCCCTTGTGCGACGATCTATGTATTTTATTTCTGTTCAATTATTCACTTCATTACATGCTCGTCATAATGATGTATAATTTGTGAGGATGGATGCTATCCATTTAGCTGTACTTACCTCGGGTAATTCTTTGCAGCATTATTACTTAACGGTTCAATTGGTTGTTGTCATTTATGATATGATTTTGTGGTGAATTTATAACAATTTTATAATCCCAGTAGTCCATCTTTGACTTCACTTAGGCGGTGATGAATTTTACGATCTTGATGTTGAGACTGGGTACAATTTGGACCAGCACTGGGGGTTAACGTCGTAATAATTCGGCTGTAGCTGTGAGGCGCTTTGTGCTGGGTGTTACAGGGGTATATATCGTCTTGTTTATCGGTATCTACGCTATTTAGTCGCAATAGTGTACCCCTCTCTTTTCTCTCTTGCTCTGTTCTTCTTTCTCCCCGAGTTGTTCCCGGGAGCCTTATCTTAAGTTGTTCAGTCTGTCGGCTCGTCGATTTGGCTGCGCGCGGATGACTCTTAAGGGTGAAACTTGATACGATCGCTCTGTTTGATTCGGGGTCGGTGGCGGCTTTAACGATGGACAGGGATGGCTGGATTTGTACTGATTTTATCCTTCATTTCTGATTATTGATAATTATATTAATTGGTTTATAAACTCTTATTGTCTTATGTGGTCTGCTAACCTGGATTTGGGCTCAATTCGGGGTCAGATTTTGCTACTGTATACTCGTTTGCCCGCTGTTTCGGCTCTCTGGAGCATTGTGTGTGACAACTGTGGGAGCTGTTTTATTCTCTTCTCTAATACCTTAGCTCGTTTACCGCTGTTAACCTCTCTATCATCATATATTAAATGTATACCTGTGAGTGAGTTATTTGGCTTATGCATTTATGAACGACTTTCTGCTTTTAACTATTCATCCACCTATATATTATTATTACTTATTTATTTTATTTTATTTTATTTTATTTTATTCTGTTTTATTTTATTTTATTTTATTTTATTTTATTTTACTTTATTTTATCTCATTTTATCTCCTATTACCTTCATCGTTTATCTTTTGCGTAGTTTGGTAGCCTTTAAAGAGCCACTGACCACGGGGTGGGATAGGGCATTATAGTACTTTATCGTTGCTTTGTATGGCTGTTTGCCCTGGCGATGTGCCTATGTATTAGTTGGGTGACTTACCCCTGTCTCTTATTTATTAATCATTCATTTACTTATTGTTTTAGTCCTACCTTAGGTATGTTTTACTTACTTATTTATTTTATCTATTTCATTTATCTATTTATTTATCTTATCTTATTTTATTTTATTCTATTACTTCATCTCTTACCTACTTACCTTTGCCTTTATCTTAAGCACCTATCTCTTATTTTACCTTCAGTTTATTGGTATACTCTCTATAAAAATTAGTTATAATAAAGAAAATGAAATTAAAAACATATTGCGTTTGATTCTTGGGTCGTTACAAGTGCGACGCACATGGAGGAATCCCAGCTTAACTGCGCAGAATAAAGAAAACGCGATTTTCGCCCTATTTTACAAGCGGATACCTCTCATACCTGTAAAGCATGCGTCAGCCGTTCCTTCCACGGGAGAATGAGTGCCATAAAGAATGAGAGTGATTTGTTTGAAATATTATAAAATGATCTGAATGGAATGAAAAGCGAGATTTGCGTGACAACCACTGAGAGTTTGAAAACGTCGACGAACGTTTAGAAACGTTCGAGACAACGGTCGACGGGATCGTAAACGCGTATTGTCACAAATAGGCAACAAAAACTGCCAAGCAATGTTCTGGAACGAATTCCAAGAACATGTTAACGGATATATGTATATTATTCGATATGCGTGAAATTATGAAAACGCGAATAAAATGTTCACGAAACTAATTGAAATTAAAACATCAATCTCTTTGTCACGGAAGCCGGGAAACGCGTGTAATAAAACAAACATCGATTATAAAAATACCTCGAATGAATCAAAAAGCCCTAATACTATTATTACGCGAATATTGTAGTAATTGACATAAATAAAATGTTAATCGACACCAGAGATTCGTTTGTACAGACTTCGTTAATTAATTGAAAGCGAATAGGATTAAATTAAAGCATTTGGAAGATTCTAGAAGGCATAGAAATTGCGACGCACAAAATTCATGAAGCGCTGTAGGGGTAAAAGAGAAAGATGGTCAACTATTAGACAGAGTCAGAGGAAGGTCAGGGAGGGATGAGAACTCGGGAAACGCGCCTAGACGAAACCAATACGCGCGGGCTCTCCCCTTCGACACGTACCCCGATTTGCCAAATGATGTCCACACTTTGGGCCCATGATCGCGGGTCGAACCCTGAGATACGATCGCTTGACTGAGGCAAATCACTCTTCGTCGAAAAATCACAAGGTGTGTGTCGGGGAGCCCGTGTCCGCGTGGAGACAGAGTTGTCTCGATATCGCGTAATTAGATTGCTCGGCAAAGTTCCTCCGTGTAACGAGGCAGAGTGTCGAGAGTGTTTCGGTTCGCGATTTTCGTGGCAAGGACTCAAACGGATACGTAAAATCTTTCACACTTTTCAATATCCTATCCTTTTCTCTTTCTATTTTGAATCGTGCGTTAATAATTATATTTCTTTTCGCGTCGCGTCGTATTTCGAATATTGTATTTGTATTTCGTATCCGTAACACCGTAACGAAGGCTCAAACGCGAACGCGTAGTGCGTGTGCAATTGGTTCTCATCCTCTCTTCGATTTTCCAGATTTCAGACCATCATCACAGCATTCAAAACCCAGAACTTATTGCAAATATTTTACTTTTGTATTACATCGAATTGGTGAGTTGCACATTTTATATCTTCGTTAACACAACGAATCTGGTGTCGAGTGAGGGCAAAACGGCAATCTGAGGGACAGTTAGTCGCGGAAGTATCCAACTAGATTGTTCCGTTCAAAATAAGATACGAGGTAATCAACAAAATCATTTTTCGTTTACACGAGCGTGAAGACGGCCCACGAGACTGTTAGTCCTGGAAGTATCCTACTGGGACCGTCCTTTTTCGGATCGTAGAAAAATATAACAAACAAAACACCGAAGTTCGGATCGCGATCTTTAAAGCCAACATAGTTTTGTCAATTTTTCTGTTAAAAGTTCATTCCAATTAATTACATTGATCCAATATTCATTCTAACCTGTTATTTTCTAATACTCTATTTATATATTTCATACAGCTCGTACACTTTGTTAAATAACTATTTTATTGTAATTATTTTTCTCAGAATTATACACATTTTACCCATATTAAATTTTTAATCATTTGCATTCAAACACCCTTAACATTTCCTTATTAATACGTCTACCTTCCTGCACGAATTCACACGAGGGGCCCGTATGGGACTAGAGCATTGACGGACTCAATCAATCAATTCAGAATCCTATTATAAATTAACGATTCGTTTAAATTGTCCCGATCGTTATCGACCTAACATCGTCGAGCGCGATTGGGACTGGTGGCAGCGATAATACCGTCCTGATCCGTATGAATCATCAAATTTTCTAATTTAATAATCTCTGTTTCTTTCTTTTTTTTGTACGTCGCGCGCCGTATCTCGCTCGCGACGTAACAGTTTAACGATGGATCAGTATACAGAATGTAAAAATAAGATTGTTAAAACTTTCGACTAATCGGTTCTAAGAGGCGAAGCAATACGCCGCCAGGACTGAAATATTTCGGAGCGCAAATAAAGTTCGATTTTTTGGCTAAATGGAGCGAAAATGTACATTTATATCATCACGGACGTTAGTTTAATAGCGTTTAACGATGGATCAGTAGTACAGAATGTAAAAATAAGATTGTTAAAATTTTCGACTAATCGGTTCTAAGAGGCGAAGCAATACGCCGCCAGGACTGAAATATTTCGGAGCGCAAATAAAGTTCGATTCTTTGGCTAAATGAAGCGAAAATGTACATTTGTATCATCACGGACGTTAGTTTAATAGCGTTTAACGATGGATCAGTAGTACAGAATGTGAAAATGAGATTGTTAAAATTTTCGACGAATCGGTTCTAAGAGGCGAAGCAATACGCCGCCAGGACGTTGAAATATTTCGGAGCGCAACTAAACTTCGATTTTTTGGCTAAATGAAGCGAAAATGTACATTTATATCATCACGGACGTTAGTTTAATAGCGATTAACGATGGATCAGTAGTACAGAATGTGAAAATAAGATTTTTAAAATTTTCGACTAATCGGTTCTAAGAGGCGAAGCAATAGGCCGCCAGGACTGAAATATTTCGGGGCGCAAATAAAGTTCGATTCTTTGGCTAAATGAAGCGAAAATGTACATTTGTATCATCACGGACGTTAGTTTAATAGCGTTTAACGATGGATCAGTAGTACAGAATGTGAAAATGAGATTGTTAAAATTTTCGACGAATCGGTTCTAAGAGGCGAAGCAATACGCCGCCAGGACGTTGAAATATTTCGGAGCGCAACTAAAGTTCGATTTTTTTGGCTAAATGGAGCGAAAATGTACATTTATACCATCACAGGCGTTAGTTTCATAGCGTTTAACGATGGATCAGTCGTACAGAATGTAAAAATAAGATTGTTAAAAATTTCGACTAATCGGTTCTAAGAGGCGAAGCAATACGCCGCTGGGACTGAAATATTTCGGAGCGCAAATAAAGTTCGATTTTTTGGCTAAATGAAGCGAAAATGTACATTTATATCATCACGGACGTTAGTTTAATAGCGATTAACGATGGATCAGTAGTACAGAATGTGAAAATAAGATTGTTAAAATTTTCGACTAATCGGTTCTAAGAGGCGAAGCAATACGCCGCCAGGACTGAAATATTTCGGAGCGCAAATAAAGTTCGATTTTTTGGCTAAATGGAGCGAAAATGTACATTTATATCATCACAGGCGTTAGTTTCATAGCGTTTAACGATGGATCAGTCGTACAGAATGTAAAAATAAGATTGTTAAAAATTTCGACTAATCGGTTCTAAGAGGCGAAGCAATACGCCGCCAGGACTGAAATATTTCGGAGCGCAAATAAAGTTCGATTTTTTGGCTAAATGAAGCGAAAATGTACATTTATATCATCACGGACGTTAGTTTAATAGCGATTAACGATGGATCAGTAGTACAGAATGTGAAAATAAGATTTTTAAAATTTTCGACTAATCGGTTCTAAGAGGCGAAGCAATAGGCCGCCAGGACTGAAATATTTCGGAGCGCAAATAAAGTTCGATTTTTTGGCTAAATGAAGCGAAAATGTACATTTATATCATCACGGACGTTAGTTTAATAGCGATTAACGATGGATCAGTAGTACAGAATGTGAAAATAAGATTGTTAAAATTATCGACTAATCGGTTCTAAGAGGCGAAGCAATAGGCCGCCAGGACTGAAATATTTCGGGGCGCAAATAAAGTTCGATTTTTTGGCTAAATGAAGCGAAAATGTACATTTATATCATCACGGACGTTAGTTTAATAGCGATTAACGATGGATCAGTCGTACAGAATGTGAAAATAAGATTTTTAAAATTATCGACTAATCGGTTCTAAGAGGCGAAGCAATAGGCCGCCAGGACTGAAATATTTCGGGGCGCAAATAAAGTTCGATTCTTTGGCTAAATGAAGCGAAAATGTACATTTATATCATCACGGACGTTAGTTTAATAGCGTTTAACGATGGATCAGTAGTACAGAATGTGAAAATGAGATTGTTAAAATTTTCGACGAATCGGTTCTAAGAGGCGAAGCAATACGCCGCCAGGACGTTGAAATATTTCGGAGCGCAACTAAAGTTCGATTTTTTGGCTAAATGGAGCGAAAATGTACATTTATATCATCACAGGCGTTAGTTTCATAGCGTTTAACGATGGATCAGTCGTACAGAATGTAAAAATAAGATTGTTAAAAATTTCGACTAATCGGTTCTAAGAGGCGAAGCAATACGCCGCTGGGACTGAAATATTTCGGAGCGCAAATAAAGTTCGATTTTTTGGCTAAATGAAGCGAAAATGTACATTTATATCATCACGGACGTTAGTTTAATAGCGATTAACGATGGATCAGTAGTACAGAATGTGAAAATAAGATTGTTAAAATTTTCGACTAATCGGTTCTAAGAGGCGAAGCAATAGGCCGCCAGGACTGAAATATTTCGGAGCGCAAATAAAGTTCGATTTTTTGGCTAAATGAAGCGAAAATGAACATTTGTATCATCACGGACGTTAGTTTAATAGCATTTAACGATGGTTCTGTCGTACAGAATGTAAAAATAAGATTGTTAAAATATTCGACTAATCGGTTCTAAGAGGCGAAGCAATACGCCGCTGGGACTTTGAAATATTTCGGAGCGCAACTAAAGTTCGATTTTTGGCTAAATGGAGCGAAAATGTACATTTATATCATCACAGGCGTTAGTTTCATAGCGTTTGTTACGAGCCGGAGGGGGCGGCTTCGTAGCCGGGGCTTAATTGCCTCCACGTGGTGATCACCAAAATCCGGCAAAATTCTTGTTATATCTAAAGATATTGTCGGTGCGTAAGTGAATTCTTCTTTCGATTCGATTGTATCCAATGCCCGAATTCTTGTTGAATCCGTTATTGCAGTACAGCCTGGTTTTAATTTCAAGATCCCTGTTCCCTGAATGTATTGTGAACCAGCTGACCGGTCCCTACAGTAGAAATATATCTTTTTCCCTTCCTTCACATAGAACAACCAATCTTGCTTATATAATAGTGGTTGCCAAAGGTCCTTGAAGGTTGGCGTCAGGCGGACGTCGCACATGTTCCAGCTGTCCATGGTTGTCTGGCTCAAGAGCTCCGTCTCACAGGTTGGTTTGTTCCTCAGATAAGCTATTGGAATCGTAGCTTGACAGATGTAGTGTCCGTGGAGGTTGTAGCATTGTCGGATATATTCTTCGTCGGGAGTGACATATGTTATGCCGTTCATAGCCACGGCGAGGTATGGGGTGCTAGGTTTGATAAAAACAGTTAACGTTGTTGTACCCTTTACCTGGGTTATTGGGCTCGAATGTACTTTATACAGGTCGTAAACTGTAGTATCCAGTAGAGGGACGATGAGTTCAAATAGTATTCTTCCTTTGGTATACGTTACATGAAATTTCGCAATTCCGCTGAATTGTTCCGAAAGTATTTCTGTAGGTGTCAGGGGAAATTCATAAGTGGTAGAATCCATTATTTTCCTGGCTGCATCTAGTAGCTGTTGTGGCGACAAAATTGCCGGATGAAGAGTCCCTTGTTTAGCAAAAAGAATAGCATCTATGATGATGATCAGGCTTGAGTGATATTCCTGAATGGCTTTGTCCAGTTGGTCAGTCCACCCTAACAAGAGGTTCCTGATCTCCATTCCTTTGATTTCAGTCTGAGTTTTATGTAATTCTTTCCCCAGAGTGATAACCTCATTCATTATAAAGTGAGCTTCTAACGTTGTGTTTAGGAGTTGTGCGTGGAGGTTGTCGAATTCAGAACGCATGATGTAAGTTTGATTTGCTATTATTTCGGCCATCTGTCCTTGACCGGTGTATAATTTATCCAATTCTTGGTTGTAATAGTGAGCATCGTCTTCTGTGAGGGTCCCAAACAGTACCTTGCTAATTGTTCCAATGAAAGAAAGAGGAGCGCTTCTTCTGATTCTAATCCTGTGGTATTGTTCCTTGGGGATGTCTCCCGTAAAAGCCTTCAAGAGATCGCTGTATCTGTCTGTCTGCGCCAGCTTGTCCCGCAATTGTTGTCCATACAGTTGGCTTGGGCAATTGGTGAAGTTATGATCCTTGCAAATCATTTCAATCTGGTGCAGGTGTTCGTCCAGCATTGGGCGGTGTCGAAGATAGTTTTTGATTTCTATTGAGGTAACCAAACGCCATTGAATATGGTAGATCTTCAGAGGTGGTAATTTTTCAAAGTACAATCCCGTGTTCTGTTCAAATGTCGTTATTCCAACGTCATCTGATGCGTCCAAATTCATCGCCAACCCGATGAACAGCAGTAGCGTGGTAATTCGATCCATGATTGTTATCTGCAAGGATAGAGGTTGTGTTATTCGGAATATGCGATTTTGAGTTTATCTTGATGTTTAGTGATGATTTTATTATTTTCTGCTTTTAAGACGACATTGTTTAAATCGGTTACGTCTATTATTTCATATGGCCCGACATAATGGGGATCTAATTTGCTTCTTGGTTCCTTTAATACGTAAGCTGAGTCTCCAATTTTGAATTGAACTGGTCTTGCGTGTCTATCGTAATATCGTTTGGATCGTTCCTTTGCGGTGTTTAAATTATCTGCTGCTATGTTGCGGGTTTCAGTCAGTCTTGTGATTAGATGAGTGAGGTAAGTTCCATAAGTATCCAATTCTTCTCCTTCTGGAAAAGAACTTGGTTGTCGGGCTGGTTTTCCAAAGATCAGCTCGTGCGGGGTGAAATTGGTAGCTTCGTGAACTGACGTGTTGTAGGATAGCGTTGCGAAAGGTAGGTACAGGTCCCAGTCCTCGTATGAATCCATGTAATGTTTTAAGTATTCTATAAGTACGATATGACTTCTCTCCAGAGAACCATTGGTTTGTGGTCTGTAACCTGAAGTAGTAACTTGTTTAATTTTGAAAATTTCTGCCAAGTGCGTCATGACTTTTCCCATAAAGCTTGTTCCTCTATCCGTTAAAATTTCACGAGGTGTTCCGAAAATTGAAATGAAATGTCTCGCGAACGCATCAGCTATGGTTGTAGCTTTGATGTTTGGTAGTGCAACGGCTATGCAATATTTGGTCAAGTTATCCTGCATGGTTAAGATGTGGCGGTTTCCCCCAGAAGTCTCAGGGAGTGGTCCAACAGTGTCTAGAGCGATTTTATCAAACGCTTCCAATGGTGTGTCTGTGATTAGCATCGGTTGTCGAGTTTTCGCTCTTACTAACTTCTGTTCCTGACAGCTTTTGCATTTCCTGATGAACTCTTGAATATCATTTCTCATTCCTGGCCATGAATATTTTGCTCTTATACGTTTGTAGGTTTTTGTTACTCCTTTATGTCCTCCTAATAAACTGCTATGGGCTTCCTCTATTATTTGTTTTCGGATGTTTTCAGATGGTAACCTTATTGTTCCCAGGCATAGGGTAATCTCTATGCTGGTATCTTTAAATACTTTATTAATCAGGGCTTGATATCTCTGAATGGTAGGTCGATCCTGCTTCCTGGTTATAGTCAGTCGAATATTTGTTGTCCTGGTTTCTCTGAGAGCGGTTCTCAAGTTTTGCAGTGCCGAAACGACGTCTTCTTCTTTGATTTCTTCCCAAAAATTCCGTGTAACAAAAACGGTAAAGATTTGAAATTCTTGCCTGGATGTGGTAATGACTTGTCCTTTCTTTGGATTATTGTTGCAGAGGTCCTCCTTTCCGAGATAGCCAACATCGACAAGCATTCTTCCTCCAGGATCAATTAGTTGGCAATCTGCGGATGTCAAGTGTGCGTAGTTTCCCTTTGTGGTGATGAGCGTTTCTTCGCAATTTATTATTTTACAGCGGCCGTGATCATCTTGTTCTTCTTCCGATGATGAGTCTTCTGGGTGTGATGATAATGAGTCCGCTGCTGATTCATAGCAGATGGGCAGAGTATTACTAAAGTGCATTGGAGTGCTTTCTTGAATTTGTGTACCCGGTGGAGTCTGCGGTCTGGCAGGTTGTAGGGGTGGTTGTAAACCTTGAACATCTGGTCCGTCTGTTGGTGGTGTAGGAGGGTCAGGTAGTTCCACGACAGTAGACGCAGGCCTTATGGTAGTCTGACTGTTTTCCTCTTCGTCGAAAGATATTAAATCTTCAGTATTTTGTGGAGTCTCGGAAGTGGTTGGACTTGGTATGAAATGACCAGCGGTTTGAGTGGAATGCGCTATTGGCATAAATGGAGAGGTTAGGTTGATATCATCCCGTAGTTCCAACAGATTTTGTGAAGGGGTAGGTAATGGTGATTTTATGATTGGTGTGATCCTGTCGGTTGGATCTTGATGTATTTTCCTTCTTCTAATTGATCGGGGTTGAGGCGTGATTGTCGCTTCATCAGAACTGCTGGTATCTTCCGTGTATGTTGGTCTTTTCTCCCGATCTCGTCGCAATTCATGGATGCGTCGACCAATGGTATCCGGCTGAGGGTCCGGGTTTGGTATTGGCACTTTGAACTCCTTGTCTTCTCGTGGAATCAAAGGGAGACAGACTGTAGGAGGGTTCCGGGATAAAGCGTCTGCGTTTTTGTTTATTTTCCCAGGCTTGTGAATAACATCGTACTCGTACTCTAAGAGTCTTAATTTCCATTTTACTAGCCGTGAAGTGGGGTCTTTAACTGAATGTAACCAAACCAGCGGTCGATGATCCGTGACAAGTGTAAATCTTCGTCCGAAGACATATGGTCGGAAATACTGTACTGCGTATACCATGGCTAGACACTCCTTTTCCGTTGCTGAATAATTTCTTTCGGCTGGATTCAAACTTCGAGAAGCGTATGCAATTGGTAAGTCTCGTCCAATTTCTCCTTGGCTTAAAACTGCCCCAATCGCATGATCCGAAGCATCCGTCGTGATAACAAATGGTCGTTCAAAATCTGGATATTGTAATATTGGTTGTGTACAGAGTTCTTTACACAATAGTTCAAAACTCCCTTGTTGTTCTTCAGTCCATTGGAAAGGGGTTCCTTTTCCCAACAGCTGAACTAGTGGTTTTGCCTTTAGAGAGTAATCCTTGATGAATCGGCGATAGTATCCCGTCAGTCCCAGAAACTGTTGCACATTCTTCTGTGTTTTTGGAATCGGAAAGTTTTTTACGGCGTGAAGTTTCCTAGGATCTGGTTTAACCCCGTCAGCAGACAAAATGTGTCCCAGATAGGCAACCTCTTTGCGTAGGAATTCGCATTTATTAGTCTGTAGAGTAAGTCCATATTCCCTGAGGCGATCGAATAGTTTTTTAACTTTAATTTCGTGTTCACGCAGCGATGAAGAAAAAACAATCATATCATCTATGAACACAAGTACGTTTTCCAGGCCTGATGTTACCCGGTTCATGACGCGTTGGAATGTCGGTGGTGCGTTCTTCAAACCAAAAGGCATACGCACAAACTCGAAATGTCCATGTGGGGTTGTAAACGCGGTCTTCTGTCTGTCCTTTGGGTTCATTTCAATCTGATGAAATCCATTTGCCAAATCAAATATTGAGAAGTATTTTGCTCCGCCTACCTTGTCTAGTATTTCTGGAATATTAGGTAATGGAAACTTGTCGCCTGTTGTTTTTTCGTTTAATGCACGAAAGTCGATTACCATTCGCCAACGTTTGTTACCATCGGCGTCCGGTTTCTTCGGTACAATCCATAAAGGAGAATTGTATGGTGAGGTGGATGGTCTAATAATACCCTGCGATAGCAGAGCTCCAACCTGTCGTTGTATCTCCTCCTGATGTACTGGTGGGTACCGATACTGTCTAGTATTAATCGGAATGTCGTCTGTTGTGTAAATAGAGTGATGAAAATTTGGAACCTTGCCCAGGTTATCTCCAGGTAGGAAAAATCTATCAGAAAATTCCCTGACAATTTTGAACACATGTTGTCGTTCTTCAGAGTTTAGATGATCGGTCCTTAAAAGATCTTGGATACGTGTAGTTCTGTCTTCCTTTGTTTCCTTTGCTAGATACGAAGGAATAGGATCGTCATCTGATGAGTCAAAAATCTCATACGGATGTATGCGTTGTGGTTCAATGTCGATTTCGATTTCGTCTTCTCCGGTGTTTGTGGCTAGGACATAGCAAATTCCATCATGATTGCAGACTGCTGCTTCTCCAATGTAGACCTGTTCAGGAGTCTTGATTCGTGCTAGGTACCCTTCCATAACCTCCGGATTTGCGACTGGAACTGCAATTTGGAGAGCTGTGCGTCCTGGCAATCTATGTTTAATTGGCAATACTGGATGCAGTTCCATCTCCTCAGCGTTACTGAAGAATATAGGTTTAATAGGTTGGTTACGAGTTACCAAGGTTTTATGGTAATAGGAAATTTCAGCCCCTTCCTGTAATAAAAAAGGGCTTCCTATGAGTCCATCAGCGGAAATAGGCAAGTCCTCTACTACGTAAAATTCCGTAGCAGATCCATTAATTTGCAAACTGGTAGTTCCCAAGGTTCGGATCGTAGATGATGCGAGCCCAGCGATTTTAAGACCTTCCTTCGATGTGATTCCGGCCTTTTCTCCTAGAGCATGAAGAACTACCAGATTTACAGAAGCTCCTCCATCAATTAGAAATTCTCCCGTTCCTTTTTCCAGTTCTGGAACCTTGATCCTGATGCGTGGGGTTGGTGCTTCCTTGATTCGTCTTCCTGCTTCTGGTCTGCAAATCGGACCATTTTCCGGCGATCTTCGTTGCGTACGCTCACCGCCTCGCCGTTTGGGTGAGCGTTGTTGGAGTTTAAAGGTTTCCTCAAAGGTGAGAAATTCCCTCGTGACTCCCTTCGATACTGGAATCGGGGTCTTTCGCGGCGAGGTGATTTTTCACAATCCTTCCAACCGTGTCCGACCGTACTGCAGTTTGCGCAATAAAAGTCGTAAACATCGTGTTTGGTGTTGAACGGCTCGTCATATTTTGGCGCCTCCGGTGAGTGGTTTGGAGAGCGTGAATAATCATGCTTAC
This sequence comes from Osmia bicornis bicornis, assembly GCF_907164935.1. Classification (NCBI taxonomy): domain Eukaryota; kingdom Metazoa; phylum Arthropoda; class Insecta; order Hymenoptera; family Megachilidae; genus Osmia; species Osmia bicornis. Next base: position 137,575 of record NW_025791375.1, read on the forward strand.
GTAAAGTCAACGCCGTTGCACGTGAAGCTCGTTCTTCGAACTCCGGTTCGGAACCAGATGTGCTGCGATCCCTTGGTCTTTGCCGATAGGGTGACGGTGACTGAGGGTACACACGCCTGTGTTCCTTCTCTCGAGGACGTCTCCAGCTGAGAAAATCCTCTTCTCTACGACGACTAGGTGATGCCTTCTCCTGAATCTGTCGTCGGTTCTTGAGGCGACGTTCAATTTGTAACACAGCTTCGTACGCCTCTTCTAAAGTTTTAATCTTTTTGTCCAGAGCGGCGATTCTCCAGGCCACACGCTCCGGTAAACCCTCAAGGAAATTCTCCAAGATGTCCATTTCCATCTCCTTGATGAGCTGATCCACGTTGGTCGTGTACCTCTCGCGGATCGCGATACGAGATCCATGGGCAAGTTTGCTGGCTCTGTCGATGTACTTCCTTAGTGATTCGTCCTCACGGATTTTAAGGCGCGAAACCTCAGCTTGGAAATACGCCAAGTTCTTCCCAGGAGCGTATCGTTTTTTCAAATGTTGTAACAATTGAGTTACATTGTTGAATTGTTTATCTTGGATACTAATCCGCGCCGGACCGGTGAGTTTAGTCAACACGATACTCAGATACTCTGTTTCCGACGTATCTGGTATTAACGCGAGCCCGTTTTCTACACTCTGAGCGAAAACCGACAAAGCTGGATTCTCGCCATCGAAAGTGGGTATCGGCGCGGTAGCGAATTGAATACAATTACGCTGTGTTAACAAGGCCATAGAATTAGCCATTGTTAAGGTAAGATTCGCGACTTCGTCAGCCGAAAGCCTGGTTTCTGGCATTTTAACGCGAAAATCCTATAGAACAATTATAATACAAGTCCAGTTGTATCCACGGTATCCTTACGGATATTTATTCAGTGGATCCCACCGCTGTCACCAGTTTTGTTACGAGCCGGAGGGGGCGGCTGCGTAGCCGGGGCTTAATTTAGGTAAATGGTAATTGTTAATGGCTTGACCAGTGTTGTTATTAACACTGGGAGCCTAAGGAAGTAGACGTGGAGACGAACCTACGTATGGCTAACGTAGGGAGCTCCAGGAGGTTGGCTATGGTGGACGAACCTACGTATGGCTAACGTAGGGAGCCACAGGAAAGGTGTAGAGTGGAGGACGAACCTACGTATGGCTAACGTAGGGAGCCTCAGGAGAGTGATATGCGGACGAACCTACGTATGGCTAACGTAGGGAGCCGCAGGAAGCGTTAGTATTAGGTCTCGTAACTTGATTGATGTACCTCGAGCGGTAAAGGTACACCTTAGTGGGTTTCTGGACAGTAAATATAATTGTACAATAGTATGTAAATTAAACTAGTATGAGTTTATTCTCTATTCCGGACCTTACAATTGTTGTGTGTAATTGTCGCGGTATTCAATGAATTGAACTCTAGGTTGCACGTTTGAAATGAGTTGAATAAATAAAGTTTAGTTTCGATTCCGCGAAGCAAGAATCTAATCCTTCTCGGTTTTCACGAACACGAGCAAACGGGGGCGGATTACAACGATTATAATAATGCTTAACAGCCGACAACGTACTGTATAGTTACTGTGAGTGCTTGAAAGGGACTTGAATACCCGATCTCGCAGAGTTTCCTCGTTGCAGAGATTATCCGAAAAAAGAACGTACTGACGTGTATCGAACTGATTCTAGACTTCAACTAGACCCGAGGTGCCCTTGTCGCCACCCTTTTTATACTCAAAAACTAGAGTAAAAAGGGTGGTGGGGACTGACTCTACGTGACCCGTAGGACCGCGCCCTTGCTTTGCGTTGGTCTCGAATTTTCTAGAAGACGGTTGGTGTCGGGTGCACACATCCGATTCCATATAAGGAAATTTCCAAGACGGATACGTAACACGTTTAACGATGGATCAGTCCTACAGAATGTAAAAATAAGATTGTTAAAATTATCGACTAATCGGTTCTAAGAGGCGAAGCAATACGCCGCCAGGACTGAAATATTTCGGGGCGCAAATAAAGTTCGATTTTTTGGCTAAATGAAGCGAAAATGTACATTTGTATCATCACGGACGTTAGTTTAATAGCGTTTAACGATGGATCAGTAGTACAGAGTGTGAAAATGAGATTGTTAAAATTTTCGACTAATCGGTTCTAAGAGGCGAAGCAATACGCTGCTGGTAATTTGAAATATTTCGGAGCGCAAATAAAGTTCGATTTTTTGGGTAAATGGAGCGAAAAAGTACATTTATATCATCACAGGCGTTAGTTTAATAGCGTTTAACGATGGATCAGTCGTACAGAATGTAAAAATAAGATTGTTAAAAATTTCGACTAATCGGTTCTAAGAGGCGAAGCAATACGCCGCTGGGACTGAAATATTTCGGAGCGCAAATTAAGTTCGGTTTTTTGGCTAAATGAAGCGAAAATGTACATTTATATCATCACAGGCGTTAGTTTAATAGCGATTAACGATGGATCAGTAGTACAGAATGTGAAAATAAGATTTTTAAAATTTTCGACTAATCGGTTCTAAGAGGCGAAGCAATAGGCCGCCAGGACTGAAATATTTCGGAGCGCAAATAAAGTTCGATTTTTTGGCTAAATGAAGCGAAAATGTACATTTATATCATCACGGACGTTAGTTTAATAGCATTTAACGATGGTTCTGTCGTACAGAATGTAAAAATAAGATTGTTAAAATTTTCGACTAATCGGTTCTAAGAGGCGAAGCAATACGCCGCTGGGACTGAAATATTTCGGAGCGCAAATTAAGTTCGATTTTTTGGCTAAATGAAGCGAAAATGTACATTTATATCACCACATTGTCAGTTTAATAGCGATTAACGATGGATCAGTAGTACAGAATGTGAAAATAAGATTTTTAAAATTTTCGACTAATCGGTTCTAAGAGACGAAGCAATAGGCCGCCAGGACTGAAATATTTCGGAGCGCAAATAAAGTTCGATTTTTTGGCTAAATGAAGCGAAAATGTACATTTATATCATCACGGACGTTAGTTTAATAGCATTTAACGATGGTTCAGTCGTACAGAATGTAAAAATAAGATTGTTAAAATTTTCGACTAATCGGTTCTAAGAGGCGAAGCAATACGCCGCTGGTAATTTGAAATATTTCGGAGCGCAAATAAAGTTCGATTTTTTGGCTAAATGGAGCGAAAATGTACATTTATATCATCACAGGCGTTAGTTTAATAGCGTTTAACGATGGATCAGTCGTACAGAATGTGAAAATATGATTGTTAAAATTTTCGACTAATCGGTTCTAAGAGGCGAAGCAATACGCCGCCAGGACTGAAATATTTCGGAGCGCAAATAAAGTTCGATTTTTGGCTAAATGAAGCGAAAATGTACATTTATATCATCACGGACGTTAGTTTAATAGCGTTTAACGATGGATCAGTAGTACAGAATGTGAAAATGAGATTGTTAAAATTTTCGACTAATCGGTTCTAAGAGGCGAAGCAATACGCCGCTGGTAATTTGAAATATTTCGGAGCGCAAATAAAGTTCGATTTTTTGGCTAAATGAAGCGAAAATGTACATTTATATCATCACAGGCGTTAGTTTAATAGCGTTTAACGATGGATCAGTAGTACAGAATGTGAAAATAAGATTGTTAAAAATTTCGACTAATCGGTTCTAAGAGGCGAAGCAATACGCCGCTGGGACTGAAATATTTCAGAGCGCAAATAAAGTTCGATTTTTTGGCTAAATGAGGCGAAAATGTATATTTATATCATCACGGGCGTTAGTTTAATAGCGTTTAACGATGGATCAGTCGTACAGAATGTGAAAATAAGATTGTTAAAATTTTCGACTAATCGGTTCTACGAGGTGAAGCAATACGCCGCTGATACTTTCAAATATTTCGGAGCGCAAATAAAGTTCGATTTTTTGGCTAATGAAGCGAAAATGTACATTTATATCATCACGGACGTTAGTTTAATAGCGTTTAACGATGGATCAGTAGTACAGAATGTAAAAATAAGATTGTTAAAATTTTCGACTAATCGGTTCTAAGAGGTGAAGCAATACGCCGCTGATACTTTCAAATATTTCGACGCGCAACTAAAGTTCGATTTTTTGGCTAAATGGAGCGAAAATGTACATTTATATCATCACGGACGTTAGTTTAATAGCGTTTAACGATGGATCAGTAGTACAGAATGTGAAAATGAGATTGTTAAAATTATCGACTAATCGGTTCTAAGAGGCGAAGCAATACGCCGCTGGTAATTTGAAATATTTCGGAGCGCAAATAAAGTTCGATTTTTTGGCTAAATGGAGCGAAAATGTACATTTATATCATCACAGGCGTTAGTTTAATAGCGTTTAACGATGGATCAGTCGTACAGAATGTAAAAATAAGATTGTTAAAATTATCGACTAATCGGTTCTAAGAGGCGAAGCAATACGCCGCCAGGACTGAAATATTTCGGAGCGCAAATAAAGTTCGATTTTTGGCTAAATGAAGCGAAAATGTACATTTGTATCATCACGGACGTTAGTTTAATAGCGTTTAACGATGGATCAGTCGTACAGAATGTAAAAATAAGATTGTTAAAATTATCGACTAATCGGTTCTAAGAGGCGAAGCAATACGCCGCCAGGAATGAAATATTTCGGAGCGCAACTAAAGTTCGATTTTTTGGCTAAATGGAGCGAAAATGTACATTTATATCATCACAGGCGTTAGTTTAATAGCGTTTAACGATGGATCAGTCGTACAGAATGTAAAAATAAGATTGTTAAAATTATCGACTAATCGGTTCTAAGAGGCGAAGCAATACGCCGCCAGGACTGAAATATTTCGGAGCGCAAATAAAGTTCGATTCTTTGGCTAAATGAAGCGAAAATGTACATTTGTATCATCACGGACGTTAGTTTAATAGCGTTTAACGATGGATCAGTAGTACAGAATGTGAAAATGAGATTGTTAAAATTTTCGACTAATCGGTTCTAAGAGGCGAAGCAATACGCCGCTGGGACTGAAATATTTCGGAGCGCAAATAAAGTTCGATTTTTGGCTAAATGGAGCGAAAATGTACATTTATATCATCACAGGCGTTAGTTTAATAGCGTTTAACGATGGATCAGTCGTACAGAATGTAAAAATAAGATTGTTAAAATTTCGACTAATCGGTTCTAAGAGGCGAAGCAATACGCCGCCAGGACTGAAATATTTCGGAGCGCAAATAAAGTTCGATTTTTTGGCTAAATGGAGCGAAAATGTACATTTATATCATCACGGACGTTAGTTTAATAGCGTTTAACGATGGATCAGTCGTACAGAATGTGAAAATAAGATTGTTAAAATTTTCGACTAATCGGTTCTAAGAGGCGAAGCAATACGCCGCTGGGACTGAAATATTTCGGAGCGCAAATAAAGTTCGATTTTTTGGCTAAATGAAGCGAAAATGTACATTTATATCATCACGGGCGTTAGTTTAATAGCGTTTAACGATGGATCAGTCGTACAGAATGTGAAAATAAGATTGTTAAAATTTTCGACTAATCGGTTCTAAGAGGCGAAGCAATAGGCCGCCAGGACTGAAATATTTCGGAGCGCAAATAAAGTTCGATTTTTTGGCTAAATGAAGCGAAAATGTACATTTGTATCATCACGGACGTTAGTTTAATAGCATTTAACGATGGTTCTGTCGTACAGAATGTAAAAATAAGATTGTTAAAAATTTCGACTAATCGGTTCTAAGAGGCGAAGCAATACGCCGCCAGGACGTTGAAATATTTCGGAGCGCAACTAAAGTTCGATTTTTGGCTAAATGGAGCGAAAATGTACATTTATATCATCACAGGCGTTAGTTTAATAGCGTTTGTTACGAGCCGGAGGGGGCGGCTGCGTAGCCGGGGCTTAATTGCCTCCACGTGGTGATCACCAAAATCCGGCAAAATTCTTGTTATATCTAAAGATATTGTCGGTGCGTAAGTGAATTCTTCTGTCGATTCGATTGTATCCAATGCCCGAATTCTTGTTGAATCCGTTATTGCAGTACAGCCTGGTTTTAATTTCAAGATCCCTGTTCCCTGAATGTATTGTGAACCAGCTGACCGGTCCCTACAGTAGAAATATATCTTTTTCCCTTCCTTCACATAGAACAACCAATCTTGCTTATATAATAGTGGTTGCCAAAGGTCCTTGAAGGTTGGCGTCAGGCGGACGTCGCACATGTTCCAGCTGTCCATGGTTGTCTGGCTCAAGAGCTCCGTCTCACAGGTTGGTTTGTTCCTCAGATAAGCTATTGGAATCGTAGCTTGACAGATGTAGTGTCCGTGGAGGTTGTAGCATTGTCGGATATATTCTTCGTCGGGAGTGACATATGTTATGCCGTTCATAGCCACGGCGAGGTATGGGGTGCTAGGTTTGATAAAAACAGTTAACGTTGTTGTACCCTTTACCTGGGTTATTGGGCTCGAATGTACTTTATACAGGTCGTAAACTGTAGTATCCAGTAGAGGGACGATGAGTTCAAATAGTATTCTTCCTTTGGTATACGTTACATGAAATTTCGCAATTCCGCTGAATTGTTCCGAAAGTATTTCTGTAGGTGTCAGGGGAAATTCATAAGTGGTAGAATCCATTATTTTCCTGGCTGCATCTAGTAGCTGTTGTGGCGACAAAATTGCCGGATGAAGAGTCCCTTGTTAGCAAAAAGAATAGCATCTATGATGATGATCAGGCTTGAGTGATATTCCTGAATGGCTTTGTCCAGTTGGTCAGTCCACCCTAACAAGAGGTTCCTGATCTCCATTCCTTTGATTGCAGTCTGAGTTTTATGTAATTCTTTCCCCAGAGTGATAACCTCATTCATTATAAAGTGAGCTTCTAACGTTGTGTTTAGGAGTTGTGCGTGGAGGTTGTCGAATTCAGAACGCATGATGTAAGTTTGATTTGCTATTATTTCGGCCATCTGTCCTTGACCGGTGTATAATTTATCCAATTCTTGGTTGTAATAGTGAGCATCGTCTTCTGTGAGGGTCCCCAAACAGTACCTTGCTAATTGTTCCAATGAAAGAAAGAGGAGCGCTTCTTCTGATTCTAATCCTGTGGTATTGTTCCTTAGGGATGTCTCCCGTAAAAGCCTTCAAGAGATCGCTGTATCTGTCTGTCTGCGCCAGCTTGTCCCGCAATTGTTGTCCATACAGTTGGCTTGGGCAATTGGTGAAGTTATGATCCTTGCAAATCATTTCAATCTGGTGCAGGTGTTCGTCCAGCATTGGGCGGTGTCGAAGATAGTTTTTGATTTCTATTGAGGTAACCAAACGCCATTGAATATGGTAGATCTTCAGAGGTGGTAATTTTTCAAAGTACAATCCCGTGTTCTGTTCAAATGTCGTTATTCCAACGTCATCTGATGCGTCCAAATTCATCGCCAACCCGATGAATAGCAGTAGCGTGGTAATTCGATCCATGATTGTTATCTGCAAGGATAGAGGTTGTGTTATTCGGAATATGCGATTTTGAGTTTATCTTGATGTTTAGTGATGATTTATTATTTTCTGCTTTTAAAACGACATTGTTTAAATCGGTTACGTCTATTATTTCATATGGCCCGACATAATGGGGATCTAATTTGCTTCTTGGTTCCTTTAATACGTAAGCTGAGTCTCCAATTTTGAATTGAACTGGTCTTGCGTGTCTATCGTAATATCGTTGGATCGTTCCTTTGCGGTGTTTAAATTATCTGCTGCTATGTTGCGGGTTTCAGTCAGTCTTGTGATTAGATGAGTGAGGTAAGTTCCATAAGTATCCAATTCTTCTCCTTCTGGAAAAGAACTTGGTTGTCGGGCTGGTTTTCCAAAGATCAGCTCGTGCGGGGTGAAATGGTAGCTTCGTGAACTGACGTGTTGTAGGATAGCGTTGCGAAAGGTAGGTACAGGTCCCAGTCCTCGTATGAATCCATGTAATGTTTTAAGTATTCTATAAGTACGATATGACTTCTCTCCAGAGAACCATTGGTTTGTGGTCTGTAACCTGAAGTAGTAACTTGTTTAATTTTGAAAATTTCTGCCAAGTGCGTCATGACTTTTTCCATAAAGCTTGTTCCTCTATCCGTTAAATTTCACGAGGTGTTCCGAAAATTGAAATGAAATGTCTCGCGAACGCATCAGCTATGGTTGTAGCTTTGATGTTTGGTAGTGCAACGGCTATGCAATATTTGGTCAAGTTATCCTGCATGGTTAAGATGTGGCGGTTTCCCCCAGAAGTCTCAGGGAGTGGTCCAACAGTGTCTAGAGCGATTTTATCAAACGCTTCCAATGGTGTGTCTGTGATTTGCATCGGTTGTCGAGTTTTCGCTCTTACTAACTTCTGTTCCTGACAGCTTTTGCATTTCCTGATGAACTCTTGAATATCATTTCTCATTCCTGGCCATGAATATTTTGCTCTTACACGTTGTAGGATTTTGTTACTCCTTTATGTCCTCCTAAAAAACTGCTATGGGCTTCCTCTATTATTGTTTTCGGATGTTTTCAGATGGTAACCTTATTGTTCCCAGGCATAGGGTAATCTCTATGCTGGTATCTTTAAATACTTTATTAATCAGGGCTTGATATCTCTGAATGGTAGGTCGATCCTGCTTCCTGGTTATAGTCAGTCGAATATTTGTTGTCCTGGTTTCTCTGAGAGCGGTTCTCAAGTTTTGCAGTGCCGAAACGACGTCTTCTTCTTTGAAATTCTTGCCTGGATGTGGTAATGACTTGTCCTTTCTTTGGATTATTGTTGCAGAGGTCCTCCTTTCCGAGATAGCCAACATCGACAAGCATTCTTCCTCCAGGATCAATTAGTTGGCAATCTGCGGATGTCAAGTGTGCGTAGTTTCCCTTTGTGGTGATCATCTTGTTCTTCTTCCGAAGATGAGTCTTCTGGGTGTGATGATAATGAGTCCGCTGCTGATTTATAGCAGATGGGCAGAGTATTACTAAAGTGCATTGGAGTGCTTTCTTGAATTTGTGTACCCGGTGGAGTCTGCGGTCTGGTAGGTTGTAGTGGTGGTTGTAAACCTTGGACATCTGGTCCGTCTGTTGGTGGTGTAGGAGGGTCAGGTAGTTCCACGACAGTAGACGCAGGCCTTATGGTAGTCTGACTGTTTTCCTCTTCGTCGAAAGATATTAAATCTTCAGTATTTTGTGGAGTTTCGGAAGTGGTTGGACTTGGTATGAAATGACCAGCGGTTTGAGTGGAATGCGCTATTGGCATAAATGGAGAGGTTAGGTTGATATCATCCCGTAGTTCCAACAGATTTTGTGAAGGGGTAGGTAATGGTGATTTTATGATTGGTGTGATCCTGTCGGTTGGATCTTGATGTATTTTCCTTCTTCTAATTGATCGGGGTTGAGGCGTGATTGTCGCTTCATCAGAACTGCTGGTATTTTCCGTGTATGTTGGTCTTTTCTCCCGATCTCGTCGCAATTCATGGATGCGTCGACCAATGGTATCCGGCTGAGGGTCCGGGTTTGGTATTGGCACTTTGAACTCCTTGTCTTCTCGTGGAATCAAAGGGAGACAGACTGTAGGAGGGTTCCGGGATAAGCGTCTGCGTTTTTGTTTATTTTCCCAGGCTTGTGAATAACATCGTACTCGTACTCTAAGAGTCTTAATTTCCATTTTACTAGCCGTGAAGTGGGGTCTTTAACTGAATGTAACCAAACCAGCGGTCGATGATCCGTGACAAGTGTAAATCTTCGTCCGAAGACATATGGTCGGAAATACTGTACTGCGTATACCATGGCTAGACACTCCTTTTCCGTTGCTGAATAATTCTTTCGGCTGGATTCAAACTTCGAGAAGCGTATGCAATTGGTAAGTCTCGTCCAATTTCTCCTTGGCTTAAAACTGCCCCAATCGCATGATCCGAAGCATCCGTCGTGATAACAAATGGTCGTTCAAAATCTGGATATTGTAATATTGGTTGTGTACAGAGTTCTTTACACAATAGTTCAAAACTCCCTTGTTGTTCTTCAGTCCATTGGAAAGGGGTTCCTTTTCCCAACAGCTGAACTAGTGGTTTTGCCTTTAGAGAGTAATCCTTGATGAATCGGCGATAGTATCCCGTCAGTCCCAGAAACTGTTGCACATTCTTCTGTGTTTTCGGAATCGGAAAGTTTTTTACGGCGTGAAGTTTCCTAGGATCTGGTTTAACCCCGTCAGTAGACAAAATGTGTCCCAGATAGGCAACCTCTTTGCGTAGGAATTCGCATTTATTAGTCTGTAGAGTAAGTCCATATTCCCTGAGGCGATCGAATAGTTTTTTAACTTTAATTTCGTGTTCACGCAGCGGATGAAGAAAAAACAATCATATCATCTATGACACAAGTACGTTTTCCAGGCCTGATCTTACCCGGTTCATGACGCGTTGGAATGTCGGTGGTGCGTTCTTCAAACCAAAAGGCATACGCACAAACTCGAAATGTCCATGTGGGGTTGTAAACGCGGTCTTCTGTCTGTCCTTTGGGTTCATTTCAATCTGATGAAATCCATTTGCCAAATCAAATATTGAGAAGTATTTTGCTCCGCCTACCTTGTCTAGTATTTCTGGAATATTAGGTAATGGAAACTTGTCGCCTGTTGTTTTTTCGTTTAATGCACGAAAGTCGATTACCATTCGCCAACGTTTGTTACCAT
>NW_025791376.1:0-103520 GCF_907164935.1 Osmia bicornis bicornis
GTACAGACGTTTTGTACCGGAAGTCTCAAAAGAGGCGGCCCCGCTGACGTCCCTCCTCCGCAAAGACGTGCATTGGTCATGGGGCGAAAAACAACAGCGAGCATTCGACGAGCTAAAGAAACGACTCGCCGACTCACCAGTCCTGGCGATGCCGGACTGGAACAAAACGTTCGTACTCCAGACAGACGCGAGCACGGAAGGCCTGGGAGCCGTGCTCACGCAAGAAGACGACCAGGGCGAACGGGTCATCGCCTACGCCAGCCGGACACTGAACAATGCCGTGAAAAATTACTCGGCCACCGAACTCGAGTGCCTGGCAGTAAAATGCGGCATCTGGAAGATGCGCCATTACCTAGAGGGATACCATTTCATCGTGGTCACCGACCACCAATCTCTCAAATGGCTGGAGAAAATTGACAGCCCGTCAGATCGACTCGCTCGATGGGCGTTGGAACTCGGCCAATGGGACTTCGAAATCCGCTACCGACGAGGTCCAGAAAACACAGTCGCCGATGCGCTTTCACGGCGGCCACAACCGGTTTGCGGCGTGCAACCACCAACGCAAGGCAATTGGTACAACAAAAAGTACCAGGAGGTTGAAGAGCACCCTGACGACAACCCGGAATACAGGATCGAGAAGGGAAGAAGAATCAATGTACATTTAATAACAATATCATTATTAGTATACCTGCATTAGATATAATGTAATATACAGATACCTTCCTACAGTTCAGTGTACAATTAGTAATATCATTATTCCTATATGTGCATTAGATATGTAATATACATTAAATAACAACATCATTATTACTACATCTACATTAGATGTAATGTAATATCTTGATACCTTCCAATAGATCAAGGAACATTAAATAACAATATCGTTATTATCCTATCTGCATTACATATGTAATACACATTTAATAACAATATCATTATTACTATATCTGCATTAGATATGTAATATACATTTAATAACAATATCGTTATTAGTATATCTACATTCGATATAATGTAATATACCGGTTCGTTACTACAGATCAATGTACATTTAATAACAATATCATTATTACTATATTCACATTAGAAATAATGTGTTCTCGGCGAGAATTAGAGTTGTCGGAAAAGGCGTGGATTCTGTCTTTTCAAAGACGTGGGCGTCGAGGAGAAGATGAACGACACAGCTTTGCGGTCACTAATTGTGTATAACTTACAATTTTTACACAATGAGTCGTGAATTAAGCACTACAAAAATCACACTTGTGTTTTAATTTGGAATTACACGATTCACAGACATCGCGGTGCAAGGCACTGAATTGAAATTAAAAATGCTCTAAACTCGAGTAAAGATAAAGCTCTTGGTCGTTGCTGTCGCTGGAAAATCGCTCTCTGAATCGCTTTCGCGTTAATGCCGTAACGGTTCGAATTTTTTTTTTCAATATTGGCGAGCGCTCGGATCGGTGGTTAGACAGCGCAGCAGCGATTACTTTTACGTATTTGGTGAAGACGGGATTATCGGTCCATGTTACCGACCGAGATATTCGTACGAGATTGAAGTGCGAAATTCGTACACGTACACACGTTATAAAGATGCAGAAACACCGTGACCCCTTTCTTTGAGGTAACCCTGCACTATTCTAAACTGTATTCACTATTCCGAGCTGTAGATGCCACTTCCAGCCGCAGCTGTGCAGAAGAAGAACAAAGAGAAGAAAAAATATCTCGGAATATGTGCGTGACGCCCCTTTCCTTGAGGTAAATCTGCAAATATCTCAGAAACGGTGCGAGCTATGGCAAAATGATAACAGACCTTTTTTGTAGGAAATTAAATGTCCTGCTACTTATGTTCTATGACGTTTTTTGATCAGATGCGTAGTTCTGGAGATATATCGAGATATTTAAAAGTTCCGAAGCCGCACCAACATTATAAGGATGAAGAAACACTGTGGCCCCTTTCTTTCAGGTAACTCTGCACTATTCTAAGCTGTATTCACTATTTCGAGGTGTGAATGCCACTTCCAGCGCAGCTGTGCAGAAGAAGAACAAAGAGAAGAAAAAATATCTCGGAATATGTGCGTGACGCCCCTTTCCTTGAGGTAAATCTCCAAATATCTCGGAAACGGTGCGAGCAATGGCAAAACGTTAAGAGACCTTTTTTGTAGGAAATTAAATTTCCTACTATTTTTGTTGTATGACATTTTTTGATCAAATCCGCAGTTTTGGAGCTGTGGCTCCAAAAAACGCGGAATTTCACTGCGAATCGTGTCCAATTTACGAAAAGTATCCTTAAATAATGTCCAATGTTTATAATTAACACCACGAACACCGGAAACACGACGTCGAAATGTCGCGTAACACGCATATCACGTTTTCGTTACTTAACAATAAATTAACACAATATTTAATCAAAAAACGACACAATAGCACTTACGAACACATAATAAAAATGATTTTTCCAAAAAACGCGAATAACTAAGCCGCTATCCACCGCGTTGAAAATCTAACCGCGGAGCGATCACGAAACACGTCCACTCTCCTCGACGCGTCGAGCGGGAATCCAACCATTTTTTTTTTTCGTGGGGAAATCTTACATTAGACCCCTCGCGACCCGTAGGGGAGGACAGCGGGGGAGTGTCAGATTCCTACTGACTAAAACCCCACGGCGACCTCCTCTGGCGTATGGCAGAGGCTCCGGGACCTGATAACTATAACTCCGGAGCCTCCCCCGCCGTGCGCTGAAAGCGCCCCTCATCGGGGGAGTAACAACTCCCCCAGCCGGCACCAGGGGTCGCCCCGGTGCCGGCTCCATCGCGGGGGAACTGCGTGCAATGGCGGCCGGCCCCCCCAGCCCGTACCGCCTGCAGTCCCCGCGCCTCGATCTCCTCACAGGCTACGGGGAGGAGCAACCCCCCGCCCGCCCGCGAGGAAGGTCGGGCGCTGTCCTTCGCTCCGCCGGCTTCCGGTGCCGGCTATACCCCGGGTCCACGTGCAATGGCGCCCAAACAGGGCGCCTGTGGCCCGCTGAGTCGTCCCTCTGTGGGCTGCGGTGAGCCGTGGCCGGTCACCCTCCAGGGGGACTCCCTCGGCTCCGCTGCACCCCCCCTGCGGGGGCCAGCGCCACTCCCAGCGTGGGAGGGAGACGCCACTCTCCGCCCGGAGTCACCCGGCCCCACAGAGGCGGACGGAGGTTGAGAACGGGAACCCCACCCGCCCGCCCCCGGGTCCGACCGGGGTCCGGCTCATTTGTCCGGGGTGGGCGGGTACACCGCGACCCCTCCCACCCTCACAACAAAAACCCCCCGTAAAATCTCGCCAGTAGAAAGGCCCGCGTGCCCTTCCGCTACACTACGCCGTCCCGCATCCGTCGCGCCGATGGGGCAAACAGCGAAAGCCGCTATCGCCCCCCCCCCTCCTCGCACCCCTAAGGGCGGCGGATCCCTGCGACGTCGTCGCGTCCCACGTCCGCGACCTCTCCGAGCAGGATCGTACCTTTCACGATCCCGCTCGGACCTCTCCTTGAGGGCCATGACCTCCTCGCAGAAGGTGGTCACGGCCCTCCATTCTGTTTCCAGATCCTCCCCTGTTTCTGCTATTAGGGCGTGGCGGGCCACCGCAAACACCGGCCACTCCGCCAGCGTGTGCTGTGCGGCGTCCCGCACCACCCCGCAGAGCCAACAGTGGGGGGTCCATTCCCAGTTCCTCCGGCACAGGAACTCCTCGAACACCCCGTGTCCGGAGAGCACCTGCGTGACCCGTAACGGCAGGGCACCTTGGCCGCGGTCCCGCCACTCCGATATCATCGGCAGGACCGCCCCGACGGCGCGGCTTCCGGCGGCAGCCCCCTCTGTTAGAGATCTCTGCCACCTTTCCGCCGTGACCAGTCGGACCTGGCTCCGGTGTTCCTCGACCGTCGGCCCCGGCGGGTCTTCCCCGGCCTGGCGGAGGGCTCGCGAATACCAGTAGCCCCGCACGATCCTAAAGGCCAGCCGGCGCTCCACCCGACGCAGCAGAGTGCAGCTGACCTACTGACCGCCAGATCGCAGGCCCATATCGGAGCCCCGTATAGGGCTATGGACCGGTCGATTCCCACGTATAGGCGGCGAACCCTCACTCCCGGTCCCCCGAGGTTGGGCAACAGGCGGCCAAGATTGGTCGCCACCTGTTCCAATAGGGGAGCCAGGCGGTCGAAGTGAACATCGAACCGCCAGTGGCTGCCGAGATACAGACCGAGGTATCGAAGACCGCGGCCGATCACGATCCGGCACCCGTCGACCTCGAGCCAGAGCTGGGCCGGAGGGGCTACCCCACGTCGAGGCTCGAAGAACCACATGGCCTCGGACTTGTGAGGAGCCAGCGCCAGACCCAGCGCCCGGATCGCTCTTCGCACGATGGCGACACCCGACCTCGGCACGGTGGCAGGTCCTTAACCAGTCCCGCCGGGTGGCCAGCAGGTAGTAATCTGCGAATACCGTGGCCCACACCCCGGGCGGGAGGATCACCCGCAGCGCCACGGTGTACCCCACGTTCCATAAGGGGGGGCCCAGTTTGGACCCCTGGGGCACTACGCAGTCGACCTCCCTCCGGTGCAGCGTACCGTCCCGGCCCGTGTACAGTATCCACCTGCCATGCAGGAAGGCCCTGATGATCCTCTGCAGATACGGGGGGACGTTGTGGTGAACCAGCGCCTCCCGCATCGTCCCATGGGGCAGGGTGTTGAACGCGTTTGTAACGTCCAAGGAGACACCCAGCGCCACCCCACCCCGGGACGTAGCCGACTCGGCGAGGGTGCGCACCCGCTGGATAGAGTCGATGGTGCTGCGACCCTCGCGAAACCCGAACTGGATGTTGGCCAGATCGGGGCCAACGCTCGACAGGTGGTGGACGAGGCGGTTTGCGATGACACGCTCGAAGAGCTTTCCAACCTCGTCCAACAGCACAATGGGCCGGTACGCAGAGGGAGAATCTGCGGGCCCTTCGTCCTTGGACCCCCAGGCTTCGGCCTTGGAGTTGAAATCCCCGAGGACCAACGTCGGCCGGGTGTGGGAGCTAACCACAACGCTCCCCACCCGGTCCAGGAACTCCTCGATCCGCTCCAGGGACCAGCAGGGCGGCGCGTACACGCCCACCTCTGCTACGCCCCCCCAGTCAACGGCCACGATACCACGCCCACGTGCTAAGACATCGGCGGGCGGGGGGACGTGCCGGCCGCCCAGGACGATGGCGACGGAGCCCGCCGCGTCGCCGAACCAGTTGGGTCGGTCCAGTACGCGGTACGGCTCCGACACCACCGTAACCTCAATCTGCCACTCCGCCAGGGTTTGTAGCAAAAGGTCCGGCGCCCCGGCCGAGTGGTTGATGTTGGCCTGCAGGAAAGGACACTTAGGCCCCATTGCGCGCCGGCTCCACCGATGCCTCCACAGCTGCTCCTGCGTTGCTGAGGCCCGCTACCCCAGTGGGCGATGCAGCCGGGGACTGCTTCGCGCTCGTCTTTTTGGCGGACTTCTTCCGCCCTCTCTACGCGGAGACCGACGGGCATCCTCTGGTCCCCATCCTGTGCCACGCGGGCCGCCCTGAATCGGTGCACAGGGGGCACCGCGGCGGGGCCGTACAGCCACTGGCTCGATGGTCCAGATCGCCGCAGTTGAAGCAGCGATCCGATCGATCGACCCCGCAGGGACACCGCTGCCTGACATGTCCAGCCTACAGGCAGCGGTAGCACTGCAGGGGGCCAGCCGCCAGGGCCTCGACCCTTGCTGAGGATCAGCCGACACTCAGCCTCCCCGCGTCGACGACCTTGTTGGCTGCGGTGAGGGGTCACCTTACCCAGGCCCTCCCCAGGCCACGGGGTGGGGCGCGAATCTCCCCCACCTTGACCTCCTCCGCGGTGCAGACTCCTCCGGTTGCCACCGCCGCTGCTACCTCCTCCCGGTGACCGAATCGTCGAGCCCGATGAGGCGGATCTCGCCCATCTTAACTGGGCACGCCACCCTAACCTCATCGGACCCGCGGAACACAGTTTGGAGGCGGCTAGCCAGGGCCGCCGCCTATGCCGCCCTCTGCGCCCCGGCGATCTCCAGGACGAGACCGCCGGTGGCCGCGCGCCTGGGCCGGAGATCGGTGATGCCGATCTCCGCGAGGTCGACATCCTGCCTGGCCCTGATCATGGCTACACAGCAGGTGGGCTTCGCCCCGGGCGCGACCGTTAGCGTAACCGCCGAGGTTTTGGGGGGGCGGGCGAGGCGGGGCTTCTTTGTGGCCTCCTTTGTCGCCTCGCCGCCCGAGGTACCCTCCTTTCGTGCGGCCGGGGGTTTTGTCGTCCCGGCCGTCGTCCTCCTCCCCGTCTTCTTCGCCAGCGGCGGAGTGGGGGGGGGCATCTCCACACCCTTCTTCTTCGCCGCCTCTGCCTTCTTGGCTTTGCGGCCTACCACCTTGGACCACGCCTCGGTCTCCTGGCGGTGGTCCTCCTGGATTTTTGCCATCCTGTCGGCAACGAACGAGCCGGAGGAGGCCGTAGGGCGGGAAGGCGCGCGGGTTCCAGCCGCCCCTGAACCCTTTTTCTGGGGCTGCGGAGTTCCCACCGGATGTCGTGGGATCCCCGTGCTGTTGCCTCTGCCCTTTCCCCTGCCGTCCAGAGGTGGCAGGAGGGGGGCACCCGGCGGCGCCGAGCCCGATCCCCGACGAGTTCCCGCCGGAGGTCGGCCACGCTCCGCGGGACGAGGGCAGCGATGCCACCCATGAGCGCGCCCCACCCCGACGTCCCCCCCCCTTGGCGGCCGGGGCCTCGTGCTCGGCGGGGTCTACCACGGCCCGCCCCCCTCCGGTCGCGGCAGGCGACGGTGAACGCACCGGGGCGGGGTCCTCCGTCTCCTCCAACGTGGTAGCCCTCCGACAGCTCCTCTTCGGGCGGGCCTCCTGCTCCAGCGGGGACGCCGGCCGCGACGCCTTCCTGGAGCCATGGGCGGCCAGGGCTTCTACCGCCGGGGGCCTCTCGCGCAGAGCCTCCAGCTTCCACCGCTGCGTCGCAATCTCCTCCCCTTGTGACGCTATTTTGTCGTTGCCGAGCTGTAATTGGGCCCTGAGTTCCTCCGTTTCGTGGTCGTCGCGTAGCCGCGCGGCCCTCAGCCCCAGCTCGTTTACGACCGCCTCCACGTCGCGGGATGCCTCCCTGAGGGCACGGACACACGTGCCCTTCAGGTTTTTGGAGCACCCCGCGACCTTCTCGACCTTTACGGCGCCCTCCATGGCGCGCGCCACAAGGTCTGGCGAGGGGAGGTGTCGCACCTCCCGTGCAATTTCCTCCGCCTCTCTCAGCTTCAGGGCCGACCGGCTTGGCTGGCGGGGGGCCGCGCCGACGTCCAGTAGCTCCCTAGTTGCCCGGAGCTCCATCTCCTCCCGCTGTAGGCGCAGGAATTCTTCTTTCTTCGCGGCAAGGGCCACGTAGTCCCCCGATGTATGGGGGCGTCCCCTCTTTGCCGCAGCCGAAGTGCTGGGGGTCGTGGGCGGCACCGAGATCACCGACCCATCCGACTCCTTCTCGCTGTCAACCGGCTGTCGCCAGAATCCCCTATCAGAGGCAGCAGAAGAAGCCCTGCTGCCGATGGTGGATCCCGCCGACATGGGTCGCCCCCTTCCGGCCGGAGCGGGAGCCGCGGCACTACTGGGCCCCGGCTGCGCCGTCTCCTCATCCCTCGCCGACCTGACCGTGTCAGGTTCCCTTGCCTGGTTTGTCATCGTTTCGTCCCGTCCTGCGTTTTGTTTTTGGTTTGTAGAATTTTCCAGGTTCGTCCCACGAGTAGGTCGGATCCTAGGTCCGCCCAGGCAGAGCCGCCTTACCTGGGTAAGGCAGATACACCCGGGGGATCGCCAGGTACCCCGGGGTTGGTCGCTAGCGACTGGTGCACCCACCAGCCACCCCTGGTGCTAACTCCAGGGGCACCCTCCTCACCGCGTGCTGCAGCTTGGGGCTAGGGATTTTTGAAGAGATTGTCATCCTCGCAGGCCGGCCGGTTAAGGCGAGCCTACCGTTCCAGCGAAACGTGACCACTGGATTACGGTATAATTGCTAGGGCACTCCGGGTTCGCTACCCGCACCAGACTGCCACGCAGCCTGGCCCCTGGAGAACTCAACGACGCCGCTGCAACCTTCATCGCCTTTCAGCCCTGGACCTTACCGGCATGGTAGTACCTTCCAGAGTCCAAAGGCCGTAGCCCAAGGACCCCGCCGCCATCGCCCCAAGTCCTCATTGAAGCCATTCCAACCGCAGCGGTCGTCCCCCTTTCAGTCGCCTTGTACGACAGGCAGGGGTTACCTTGTCTGTATTCTATCCTCCAGTCACAGGGGAGATTTTAATGGGCTTTCCTTCCCTTGGTGTTTGGTTCGCGGGAGCTATCGCTCCTACCCTCCATGCGTTCCGAAAAGTGTATGGCGAGCATTGCCTTATCCGCCACCTGGGGACGCGCCACGTCGGGGTATTACCTCCCCGCCCAGCGAGTACACTTGGCCAGGTCCGTGGAACCTAACCTAACCTAACCTAACCTTTTTTCTTTCTATTTTGACAGCAAGAAAATACATTTACGTAGGCGAGGAACCCGTCGGGTTAGGAGGGGTCTCGGGCACTGTGGGACTCAAAGGTACATACCAAAACATGTTTCCCTGAGTTGGATCGTTACAGTACCCAAATACCCACTAAAAACTTCCTCCGTATCGGCCACAGATACCTCGAGCAACCTGAAAGGGCTTTGATGGAGAGTATACTGTGTAGCCACGATGTTGCTTACCCATCGACCGACTCGGACGACCTAAAGGCGTTCAGTCGCCCGAGAACGTCGCGGATAAACCCCAGCGCACCTCCGCTCATGACGCAGGCTCGTTTTGGTCGACGGTGATTTCATTTCGCTACAGAAGGTACAGAGTGCATTAGCTGGGCACCCTGCAGCCGCTTTGCGTACACACCGCCGACAGTGTAAAATTATCCTTGAAGAGTTGTTTTTCCCTATCCGTGTGTTTACTACGCAGGAAATGGATGGGATAAGCTGAGCCGTCATCAGAGGCCGCAACGCACATTTGGGCGAGCTAAGCCTCTGAATGGGCGAATTTCAGCCTGGGAGAGGTCGCGAAAACGCAGGAGAACTCGCAAAATTGCGAGAAAAGGAGAACCTGAGCCGCCTGGACACCAGCGACCGCTTCACACATATGGGTGAGCTAAGCCTCGCGATGAGCGGATTTCAGGCCTGGAATTGGTTACGCGCACTGGGGAATGCACGCATGAGAGCGAGCGAAAGGAAAGCTTGTGTTGCCTGGACACCAGCGACCGCTACGCACATTTGGACGAGCTAAGTCTCTTAATGGGCAAATACCAAGCATAGGTGAACTCGCGAAAGAGCATTGCCAACGCACAACAATGCCCTTTAAAACGCGAACCGAATCGACCTGGATCGCCTGGACATCTGCAGCCACAACACAATTTTGGGTCGATGGGCGAGTTCCAGGTTAAGGATAGAGCGCGTAAGGTAATTCGTCTCCGTGGGAAGCTGGTGTGAGCTCGCGGCAGGTAAGGCCGGATCGCCTGGACATCAGGGGCAGCAGCACCGGGTTAAGTGAGCTCTCCTATTGATGGGCGAAATCTGGTTTCAGGAATGGAAACGTAAGGTATCGCGTGATCGAAGGAATGTCGGTGCGCGAGGGATCCGGGTCGCCTGGACGCCAGTGACAGCAGCACTCGTAAGAGTGAACTGGACCACCCGGCGGGCAAATTCCAGATGAAGGATAGGATGCGAAGCGTAACGCGTAAACGAGGGGATGCTCATGCGAGAGCACGCGATAGCGCTCGGTTGGCTTGTGCCGTTTGTCGCATGCATGCATCCATTCATTCATATTCAATTCTATACTACACGTATGTGAGGGTACCGTAAGCGGGATGCTACGTATAGTACGTATGCAATCGGAGAATCTGAGAAGAAGAGCGGGCACGATCGAGAGTCGGCCGGCGAGAGGAAGTGTCAGGCCGGCCGGTCTCGATCCACTGCCCGGCAGTTACAGCGAGAACGAAAGTACGAGCTCGGGATGCTGTGAAGAGCGAGCGCGAGAGATGGGATCAAAGACGAAGCCGCGGGTCGGAATCCGGAGGAGAGCCGAGACGCGAGCGTAATGCGTCCGAGATTCGAGGGCGTTAATTGGAGATCGTACGCCGCAGAAAATGCGATTTAAATTAAATTTAATTAAATTGATTATGATGTAATTTGAAAAATGTAATAGAGTTCAAAGTTCAACAAAATCTAAAATTGGCAGGGAACTAGAATTGGTGATCCGCAGTTGAAGACCGCGATAATATTATAATTGAGAGTTGAGACGGGTCAAACCTTGAATTTTACACTTATCATTAAATACGGAGGTAATTAGATACAATTTCCGCGAGAGGAAGTTGGTGCGGATTGCTTTCAAAATTTGTTTCCAGAGAGAGAAGTCGGTGTTCGGAAAAAGGAGCATATCTTAGAATTGTGTTATCAAGATTGGAATTTAAGATTAGACGTGAGAGCTAGAAGTATTAGGGCGCCTCTTCAGGCGGGTGAGAGGCACGTACAAGCAGGTGATGAGCGGATTATGTCACCCACTCGCAGGTAGCGGCCGGAACCGGGTCAACGAGTCACCCATCGGCCGGTGTCCGAAGGGATGCGAACGGGACTCATCCGTGCATGTCGGCTTGTTGCTGCCTATCTAGAGGAGCTAAACGCGCGGTGCCTTTTAAGTGGCTTTTGATGACAGGCTTGGGAGGCTGGAGACGTATTCTGTACCCCCCGCCTCCAGGGGAGACTTGATTCTATACTTCCACAGCAAATAGGATCTGATATAATCGAAAGTCTGGTCTATGCTTTATTAAGTCAACACCCTTGACCGTTATTGATCAGTGAGTGCAATTGATTTAATTGTAATTTATTCACGTTATTAATGTTGACTTGATTAGGTTCTTTCATTGAAGGCTTGGTAAGTTTTGGGTTACCGGGCTTTGTTGAAGACGACCACGAGACCCCTGCTTCGATCGAGGGGAGGCGAGAAAGCGAGGGGAGTGTGCCGAAGCGCGTGTCTCGAAAGCGGGGCTCAAGGGTGAGGGTCTACCCCTCGCAGGTTCCCCCAGCCACAACGATTGCCGGCCGCTCTGGATATAAATTGGGGCACCTCGTAGGGCCCTTCATTTAGTAAATTTCTAACTGGGGAAGTCGCTAGTCGCTGGGGAAGCTTGGATCAATACGCGTGTGTCGATACGTGCGCCGTGGTGCAGTGAGGGGTTATTGTGCATAATTAAGCGCAGCAGATCAGCACAGCACACCCGCTGTCGCCGACAACGCCCACGCGCCAACGCGTCTATAGCAGAGGCGGGTGAAGGAGAAGAGGGAGGAGGAGTAAAACAGAGGAAAAGCGACGCAGCCGATCACTATCAGTCATCCTACGACAAGCATCGCTGAGTAAGTAAGTATTGAGTGATCATTTGTCGATTAACGTTTATCGCACCATCCTTGTTTGTTCAGCCTACCCGTTTAAACACTACTATTGTTGCTGATGTTGGTGTTAGTTCCGCTGCCGTTGCTCCTATTAATACGTAGCTGGTTAGTCCTTGATTGTCAACCATGCTGGATATTGGCCGAATGCCGACTGTAAATAGCTGTTCGGTTTGCCGGTGTCCTGATACTAACTGCTTAGTTCTATCCCTACTCTTGATGAAGTTGATGGAATCAGTTCGATCTTGACTAGCTTAATTAATTAAATATATTCAGTTAAATCCTGGCTTGGCTTGACTTCGCATCACGTTGTCGAGTAGTTCCATGACTTGTTTCTAAGTCGGGTCAGGTCAGCCCGCTGTCCCGCTTCATCCTTGGGTTGGGTTGCGTGAGTTGAATTAAGTTGATAGGGCAGGGCGGAGAGGGAGGGCGATGCACGCAGATTGATGCGAGGCAGTTGAAACAATCCCTACCGTGCTACAGTTGTTCCCTTTTCTCCCCCTCTTCCCCCCCCTTTTTCCCCTTCCCTTTTTCCTTCCTTTCTCTTATTCTCTTTCCCTTCCTTTTTTTTCCGCCTTTTGATTCAGATTTCAGTTATAGATCATAAGTCATTTGCTGCGCTTTCCGAAGCCATGTTACTCATTGTTTGCGGTGGTTTAGGATCCTTGTACCGTGAGGGTCATAACCGGGGTTGTCATTGCCGTTACAAGTCGCAGTAAGTGTTGATCACTGCCATGTCAGTTCAGTGCGACTTAAATGTAGATCCTTGTACTTAAGAGTGCCCGTTTCCTTTTGTTCCGACAGCTACGTTACTGTGCTGCTAAATCTCCGAGCCGAAGAAGAAAGAGGAGAGGAAAACATGTCTGCGATCAGCGTACTGCAGATCAATTCAAACAGATGCCGCGCGGCACAGGATCTCTTGTGGCAGGCCGTGAACGAGTTTCGGGCGGATATAGTCGTCATCAGTGAGCCGTTTAATCCTCATCCGAATTGGCATCAGGACAGGAGGAGCTCAGCCTGCGTGTGGTATACGAATCGTCCTAGCTGCGACATGGGGGTGACTAGAAAGGTGTTTGAGACAGACGGATGCGTGGCATTGGAGACTCGCGAGTTTGTGATAGTGAGTTGTTACTTCTCACCATCACTGACTATAGAAAGCTTTGAAGGTCAATCACGGGGTCTTGCGACATGTCTGTCAAGTGTTTGGGAACCGATTATAATCGCCGGGGATTTCAATGCCCGCTCTCCGCACTGGGGATCAGATCGCGTGGATTCACGCGGTCACCGTATGATGAATTTGATCGAGCAAGCAGGGCTGATGCCCGTGGCAAGTCAAGGAGGTCCGTCATTCGAGCGTGGTGGCGTGGGTTCTCGAATCGATGCCCTTGCGTGTAGCCGCAGCCTCCACGGTCGAATATCTAGGTCCACAGTGTCCACGCGCTATTCGGGGTCGGATCACCGCTATCTTATTCTTCGATTTAAACGGAGACCAGAGGCTATTGGTTCGTCCGAGGATTCTCTTTGGGAGGCGAGACTAGGTCGCCCGGACATGGAGGCGTGGAGGGAAATAGTGAGCGGCCAGTTACCGGTGCCAGGATCCCTGGATCCAACAGTTCAACGTAGTCAAGAGAGAGGAGCTGCAGCAGCCGGTCCATCGGACCAGTCCGCGCTACCGCCGCTGTGCACCGCGGCCGAAATTGATGAAGTGATTGAGGAGTTAGAGACGCTCTTTCAGTCAACCCGTCCACCATTGCCAACCCGCAAGAGGAGGAAAATACAAAATGTACCATGGTGGAGCCAGGAGATAGCAGATCTTTGTCTCCAAGCAAAGCGTCTCCGCCACCGCTGGCAGAAGGATGCTCGCCGGAGCACGACGGCAGCACGACAGCAGGCGCACCCGTATCACATGGAGATGCTGGAAAGCCGACGTGCCTTATCCTTGGCATTGCGTCGAGCTAAAGAGGCATCGTGGAGTGAGATGGTCTCGACTATCGAAGAAGATCCGTGGGGGAAACCCTACAAGGCGGTCATGAATCGTCTGAAGGGGAAGTCGCCCCTGGTTCGCCTCAACCGAGAGGAGTTCCACGCAACGGTGTCCGCGCTTTTCGTGGTGGAGCAGGAGCGACAAGAAGAGGCAGCCATCCCAAGGAGTAGTGCAGCAGAAGAAGAGGAGGAAGACGAAGCAAGAGGAGAAGAAGCAGCGCAGGCTTCATTGATCTGGCCTCGTCAGGAAGGAGCGTCAACGTCGTCGGCATCCAACGCACGCGAGATCGCTCGGGTAGCCGCAGGGTCAAGCGCTGTTCCTCCTAACACCAGAAAGAGATGCTGAAGCCCAGGGGAGGGCAACTCGCGCCAGGGGGACGTGTTCACGAACGAAGATGTGAGGTACGCAATGGGGATGTTGAAGAAAGGAAAAGCTCCGGGTCCAGATGAAATCCCTGGCGAGGCCGTTCACGTTCTGCGTAACACTGCATCCAGCTGGGTTTGTGCCCTTTTCAATTCCTGTCTGAGGCTAGGATACTTTCCAAGGGCTTGGAAAGTAGGGGGTATGGCTTTAATACCGAAGGCCGGGAAAGCCTGTAATTCTCTTTCCGACCTTCGACCGCTTTGCATGCTGTCAGACATGGGGAAGAGTTTCGAATATGATTTGCGCGTGTTAATGCTAGAAGCGATTCGCCTGTCTGGAGGGCTGTCGGTGAGTCAATTTGGGTTCACGGAGGGCAGATCAACTCATCAGGCGGTGAAGGTGGTCATGTCGGAGTGGGGTCGTGCGCGCAGAGGGCGAAATCACTGTCTGCTAATTACCCTGGATGTGAAAAATGCATTTAATACAGTGCGTTGGGACCGCATCCTGGCTGCAGCCGAGCGCCGTGGGTTTCCGACGATAATAATAGACATGTTACGTAGCTATTTAAGCGAGCGAAGAGTGGGAACCCGGACGCCAAGCGGTGATTGGGTGGAAGCAGCTGCATTTGGTGGGGTGCCACAAGGATCAGTGTTGGGACCACTGTTGTGGAACCTATAGTACGAGGGGCTGCTGGAGGTGCTGCTGCCACCAGGCGTGACAACCGTGGGTTTCGCGGATGATATGGCGCTGCTTAAAGTAGCCCGATCATTAGACAGAGTGCGCGAGGTGGCAGAACATGCCTTACGTGTGGTGGGGGCGTAGTACGAGAGAGAGAGACTGGTTCTCGAGAAAGAGAAAACTGAAGCAGTGCTCTTAACTGGGCGGCGCGTACCCGACGGACTTGTACTATCGTACGAGGCCGCGATAATCAGGACATCGCGCTCGAGTGATGTTCAGTAATAGCAGACTCTTTCATAGTCAAATGAGCCGGGTATGTGAGAAGGCAGTGAAAGTAGCGCAGCACCTCTCGTGGCTGCTACCGAATCCACGAGGATGCGGTCCGAAACCGCGTTTGCTGTATTACCGAGTGCTAGAATCTATAGTTTTGTATGCGTCTCCGGTATGGAGCGAGGCGGTGGAGTACGGATGTGTGAGACAGCGATTGACATCGACACAGCGGTTGGGGTTACTGCGCGTGACACGTGCGCATCGTACCGTTTCATCAGAGGCATTGTGCCCGCTGTCAGGTTGCATGCGGTGGGACTTATTAATAAGGGCCAGGGCCGCTTTGTATGGGTACGAGGAGGCGGAGGACCCGGAAGAGCGCGTGAATCTGCCGTAGGTGGTGGAATATGACACCTTTGATCGCTGGCAAACTCGATGGACAACCGCGGAGTGCGGCGCCTGGACTCGCAGGCTGGTTCCCAACATCGAGGCGTGGGTGGAGAGCAATGGAGCACGTTACCTAACCTAGCAATGTTAATAATCACCTGTGTGATTATTGAAAAAGGACAATGTTAATTTTCCAGAAATTTTTCCGTTGCCGAGTATCGAAAGTTCTATTGGTCTGTGATACGAAGGCGAAGGAACGGGCCGATCCGAAAATTGTCGGTTTCTTGTCGTTCAAAGGATTGGTTCGGAAACTACTTGAAACGTAAAAACAACATACCCAGGCGAAGGCTCGAAATGCTATGTCAAGTGGAAACATGACACTTGAGGCACGAGATAATATGATTTGGAATTGGATACATCAGTGAGATAATACTAATGCAACGACTGAACTTTGTTATTTTTCATTTTTTTCTTAAAAAACTGTTACCAACATATTTGTGACGTTTTTCTGATTAAAATGATACCAAACACGATATGGTTTGGATAATTACACTAAAGAAACAGCATGCAGCAAATCGAAACTTCTCGCCTATAGGAGTTTATTTCAAGACACGAAGAACTATTGTCCGAGCCGTAGCACGCCGTGGCATGCAACGAGGCAACGTCTGCCTATTCAAAAGGGTTCGGAACGGTGATACGATACGGGCGTTTGATACTGGTGGATACCCGGCTTTAGAGCCGTCTGTGAACCAGACCAGCCCCCCGGAGTCCGAATGCCGTTTGGGTCCTTCAGCCATTTCTCTCTATCTGGGATGATTAGATCATATTCTCGTCTGAAGAGGTATTCCGTCTTGCAGCGGTCTCCACCGTGGGTCAGAATTGACTCTGATCCTGAATCTCTGAGGATTTCGGCGTGACCGCCGCCCATCGGGGACCATTCTTCAGCTTGGTGGAGGCGGATGGCCGCTCTCCAAGCCGTTGCCATCATTGTTAGATGGGGTGGCTTGATATCTAGCAGCGCACCCACTGCCATAGTGGGCGTGGTGGGGAGTGCACCTACTATCCCCAGCAGCGCTATTCTATGTATTTTTTCTATAACCCTTCTGTGTGTTCCCCTCTTCAAGGAGGTCCACCACACAATCGAGGCGTATGTTATGATAGGTTCAAGGATAGCCTGGTATATCCACCTGACCACCCTTGGTTTGAGTCCCCATGGCGGGCCAAAGATTCTACGGCAGGCCCAGTAGGTGCTGATTGCTTTCTGGGTCTGCCTGTTCACATGGTTCTTCCAGGTGAGTTTTTTGTCTAGTATTACACCTAGATATTTAACCTCATCTGTGAGTTGTAGTTGCGTCCCAAAAAGGTGAGGAGCCTTAAAATAAAAGCGTCTTCTCCTAGTAAATAGGACCAGCTCTGTTTTGCTCGGATTAACCGAGAGCGAGTGTGATCGACATCAAGATTCTACGAGTATGATAGCCTTTTGCAATCTCCTCGCTAGATCCAGCGGGTGTCTGCCTCTGACCGTAATAGAAAGGTCGTCGGCGTAACCCTGAACCTCAAAGCATTCCGTGGCGAGTATACGTATGAGTTCGTCAATCACGAGGGTCCACAGCAGGGGGGACAGGACTCCTCCCTGCGGGCAGCCCCTCGCGACGTCAGCCCTCACCGTCTCCTCTCCCAGGCTTGCTATGGCTGTTCTGTTCCTCAGCATGTTGTGGATCCATCTTACGACGGAGTCCTTAATATTATACGTCCTCGCGGCTTCCCGAATGGCATCGTGGGGTATGTTGTCAAAAGCCCCCTCGATGTCGAGAAAAATGCAAACAGCGGATTCACCGTTCGACAGTGCGCCTTCAATAAAACCTACCAGTTTATGAAGTGCGGTCTCGGTGGATTTGCCGTTTTGATAGGCGTGTTGAGAGGGGTGTAGCGGTTTGTTTGCCAAAACCTCGTCTCTAATGTACCTATCAACCAGCCTCTCCAGCGTTTTGGGCATGAAAGAGGTGAGGCTGATGGGTCTGTATGACTTAGCTATGTCGTAATTGTCCCTCCCTGGTTTAGGGATGAACACTACCTTGGAGTGTCTCCAGGCTTTGGGTACATAGCCCTTCGCTAGGCAGGATTTGAAGATCTGGCCCAGGCGTCTGTACAGGTCCTCACCGCCCTCCTGAAGGAGTGCCGGGAAGATCCCGTCAGTGCCTGGGCTCTTGAATCTTTTGAAGGAGCTGATGGCCCACTTCACTCTGTCTGTGTTTATCACCTTCTCCGCTGTTCCCCAGTCCGCTGGAGCGGGGTCGGTGCGCGCCGTATCGCTACGACGACGCTCCGAACCCTCCGCTACTGAGCCTGGGAAATGTGTCTGGATAAGGTGTTCTAGTGTTTCTTTATGGTTGCTCGTCAGACTTCCATTTGGGAGTCTGAGACGATCCAACCCCGGTGAGGGGCCTGTTGAGAAGACCTTCCTTAACCTAGCAACTACAGGTAGAGCTTCGGTTTCTATGCAGAAGGTCTTCCAGGCTGTCCTCTTGCTGGTTCTTATTAGCTTTTTGTAAGCTTGCTGGGACGTTTTATAGCTGTCCCAGGTTGGCTTCGTGTTTGCCTTCATGGCTTTGTTCAGTAGTCTTCGGGTGTCCTTCCTGGCTTGGTCCAATTTCTTGTTCTACCAGGGGACCCTTTTGCTACTGCTTACAATTTTGGCGGGGCAGGCGACTTCGTAGGCTTGAGTAACGGCGGAGCTTAAGTGCTTCACCGCTTGCTCAATTTCGCCTACGGTCCTGGGACGCTGACAGTGCCCCTTAAGCCTCCCTTCCAGGCCCTCTCTATAGAGTGCCCAGTTGGTGGCCTTTGGGTTTCTGTACGCTTCTCCAGTGCCGCCTTCCCTGTCGCCTTTTAAGTTGAAAGTAATTAGGCGGTGGTCCGAGAGTGTGCTTTCATCTCGAACCTGCCAGTGTTTGGCAACCTGTGCCACCTTTGCGGAGCCCAGGGTCAGGTCGATTACCTCCTGTCTGCGGGAGGTGACGTGTGTGGGGGCGGAGCCTTTGTTAAGGATCTCCAGACCCGTGGTGGCGAGGTACTCTAGCAGTGCTGTGCCTCTGCCATTGGTATTGGTGCTGCCCCATACGGTATGGTGCTAGTTGGCATCGCATCCGATCACCAGGTGCAGACCATTATTTGCGCAGTGGCCTATCAGAGCTCTGAGTTCCCTCGTGGGTGGAGGGTCCTCTGAGTCATATGGGAGGTACGCCGAGCAGATCACTAGCTCAGACGTATTCCCTCCGAGGTTAAGTTTGACCTTAACCGCTGAGAGATCCGCTGTGCAGTATTCGTTTAGTTTCAGGGCCGTTATCTCCTTCTTGACGAAGATACAGGCCCTGGGTCTTGTAGATGTGGCGTCGTAGTAGAGTGAGCCGCATCTCGTATCGAGCCCTCCTACGCGTTCCTTGGAGATCCAAGGTTCTTGTATGAGGGCTATATCTGTCTGCCTTGTCACAAGGCGGTGATGGAGGATGTCCGTTGCCGCCTTGCAATGTTGCAGATTTATCTGCGAGAACCTGGTGCCGTCTGACACCCTGTTGGTGTCAGCGCTGGTCCGGTCTCGCTTGGTGCTTGCGGCTATCTTATGTTCCCCAGAGGGGCGCATAAAATTCACCTTTGACGGGGGCCCCTCCCGGAGCCTCTCCCTCTCCTATCTTTCGTACCGGCCCTCAGGGTGTGAGGTAGGGTGCGTTGAACGCCCCTTTGTATTCCCATCAGACCGGTCCTCTTCGTGGCTTCCGCCAGAGTTGGCCTTCCCCTCGCTGGCCCCGCCCTGGGTAAGTATCTGCCCGGCGGGGCGGTTGGGCCGGTTTCTCTCGGCCGCACAGTGTGACGTTTGGCCGATCAAGCTGAACAAAAATATTGCGCCAAAGAAATACTAATTATCGTTGGTTTTATTGGTTTTTCTATTAATCAAACGCATGATACTTAATTAAATATTGATAATTATATATATTTATCAACTTATTTAACATTTATACATAAAATAAGCATATAAAATGATTAAATAAAATTTTTTTTTAAATTTCTACATTATTCTGTACATTAGACAAATATACAGAATTATACAGAAATACAAACAAATATACAGATATATAGAAATACAAACAAATATACAGATATACAGAAATATACCGGACACAAATATAGCATACGATGACAAATACGGTTCTTTACCTGTTCCGTATTTTTCCTTCAATGATTAAAAGGTCCTGACAATTGTATGAGAGGTCTCTTTATTGCAAAGGTTAACATTTACAGTTCTTATGTGTACATATTATTTGTTTTGGGGATACTTAAGGGCATTTTGGTATATACGATGTACCAAATTATGTTTATAATCGCTCTCACAAATATGAATTAAATATTTATTATGTAAGAAGTACATAGCTATCCTTCTAGAATCATATTATTATGAATTATTTCAGAAATATTAACTTTGTCCACGATTTCGAGCGACTTCGACAGTGTGCATCCCTTGCGGGCGCGAAAATAATCAAATAAAAACGATAGATGTCATTGTTTGTCTGCAATGCCCTTTCAGATTTACATTGCTTATGATCCTAGCTTTCGATACAAGAAGTATGAACGTTGTATAAAATGGTATAATATGTTAAAAGTCTACTTACATTTCGAAATAGAGTTTAAATTATGTGTTAACCATTAGGAAGGTTTAAAAGACTAATAGAATGCTATTTCAAAAAACGACAACTATGAAACATACCCTGAAGGACAGAAGATACCACTACATATATACAAGTATCGATATTGGATACTAGTACAATGCAATTGTCGACAATCTGAAGCGTGGAAAAAGCGCTCGTAGGAGCAGTTGCGCCAAACTACGTATTCAGATCCTATTTACAGATCATTATACATTATATTTTACATTAATATTTACATTTTCTGATGAAATGGACATTCTACTATTGATATATAATATCATTGGACATATCTGTGTCAGTTGCAAAATTGATTTTTGTCCCGCTAGATCGGCCAAACGTCACACTGTGGGCCGCTGCGAGGGTCGGGCTTCCTCGCTCTTTTTTTCCACCTCGAGGGGTGGATCGGCTGTGGTGGGGGTAGGAGGGGCATCTAGGAGCGTCTCCTGCGACTCCACAGGTTCCCCTTCCTCTCCTCCCATTCCATAATCTTCTCCGCCCTCGGTGACCGGGGCCGTTACCACCGGTCCCGTACAGAGGACTTCTTTCTGTTGTTTCGGGTCCTCCGCGGGCCCTACAGGTCCCTCCCTAAAGAGGGCCCTTCGCATTCCCACGTGGACCTCGAAACCTAATCTTTTTATGAGGCTATGTGAGGCCGGGTCAATTCCCAGTACTAGGGTGACCGAATTCGGCCCCTCCCTCCTGCTCCAGATCCTCCAGAGCCCAGTGCGGAGGCCTGGGTTTTGACCCTCAATGAGTCTCAGAATAGCCTCCGTTTTTGTCGGAGG
The DNA here is from genome assembly GCF_907164935.1 of Osmia bicornis bicornis. Taxonomy (NCBI): domain Eukaryota; kingdom Metazoa; phylum Arthropoda; class Insecta; order Hymenoptera; family Megachilidae; genus Osmia; species Osmia bicornis. The sequence continues at coordinate 20,658 of NW_025791376.1, forward strand.
GCCGGGGATGACGGTCAGCATCCTCCTCAATTTGGGAAGCCGCTGACCATCAATGACCTGGAGGTTTGCTCCATCCCAGGGCTTTATTGCGGCTACAGTGGTTTTTAGCCACTCTATTGATTTTGTATCCGCGCAGGTGACTAGCAGAATGCCCCCGCCGAACTAACACTCGTCAAAACACGGCATGGTGTCCCCTTTGGGGGTCCCGCACAGCGCTTCCACGATAGCCCGATCGACGTTGGAGCCCTGCTCTTCTGAGAGTGTTGCCTCTGGATAGTTGGCCGGCGCTATGGCCAGCCTCCTCTCCGTCGTCAACGCCTCCTTGTAGCTTACCAGCGACGGGAACACCTTCTGTCGCCATTTCGCTAGAGGTTGGGTGTTTGGGGATATGGACGGCCGGGACCTTTTGAGCCCCTTTCCGTCCGCTCCCTTATGGCCTCCCTTTGACGTTCCCGCGATAGGTTGCCCGATTGCCGAGCCTCCCTTCGCGGTCGCCGTCGCTGGGGCCTTTCCAGCCTCGTATTTCTTGTCCGTGGGGACAGTCCCGTCAGAGTTCCCTTCGCGAGCTATACGCTCCATCCGGGCCCTCTTCCTGGCTGCCCCACAGCGTTTCATCTTCCGCCATGCTTCCGGGTCCAGAATAGGGATTTCTCGTCAGATTCCTGTCGCTCGTCAGCGGTGCTTCGGGGGTGGTGCCCAAAATTGGGCCCCTTAACCCTTTCGCCACACCGCTTTCGGGCGCGTATTCGTTAGAGTCCGTGATTGTTTCTGTCACGTCTCTGTCTGTTTGTTTTTGTGTTGGTGTTGTTTTTGTTTGTTTAGTAATGTCCATATAGATCCCACGAGTGGTCGGGAAATAAAGGTCCGCCCCTGCAGAGCCCACTTACAGGGGTAAGGCTAAATACAATGGGGGTGCGCCTGGTACCCCAAGGGCATAGTTCGAGACACCATTACCCCGGTGCCATCCAGCTCTCGGCACGATAGCTTACACCTTAGCTTGGGGAGCTGGTCCGCGACGGGGCTTTAGTTCTCCGCCGAGGGTTTTTAGGCCTTCAGGGATCCCTTATAGCACCCGCTGGCCAGAGTGCTCCATAGACGCTTCTTTCCCGTGTCCCGGTCACCTGAGGCGAGCAGTTCTGCGGTACTCGCGGTCCACTTCACGCACCTGGTCGTCCTCCTATCCGCCACCCGGAGACGCGCTCGGTTGGGGCTCAGCCTGGATCGACCGGTGGTCGTCCTGGTTCCCCGCGCCCCTTTCGGGGGTTAGGGCACTCCGAGAATGTTAAACATACTATAATTTAATGTATACTATAATTAAGAATATAACGGAATTATAAATTAATCGCTATCAGTTAGTGATTCATTATCACTAGAATCACTGTCCCCAATATCATGTTCACTACTGTTAAATCTGTCAGAATCAGTTAATAGCGAAAAGACTTCAGTTGATAGCTTCGAATTTGACTTAATTGTTTTTTTTCTATGATTATTTACAAAAGGGTCAGAGGAAACCAATAGCATCTGAAATATATCTCTCATTGTGGACTCCCGTGAAAATTTTCTACTATTTCCTTCTCTATATTTTTTTATTTCTTTATGCCTACACTCCTGTGCCTCCTCGGAGAGCTGACCAATTGGTAGCAAAGTATTTTTAATAACGTCAGAGCCATGCACAAGCAATTTATGGACGGTTGGTGGGAGGAGATACCAAGGATATAATTGTACAAATTTTTTTAATGTGTTTGTGGCATATTTTTCGAATTTATCTGCATTTACTTCATATCCACATGAAATAGCTTGTAACAATATACAAAAACGGGTTATTAAATTTTGATCTATGCCTGTTATGGCACTTGATTGCACTGGATTTTCAAAAAATCGACGTGCCGTATTCCCGTCATTTGAAGTACCATAACCAGGCTTCACAATATCAATTAGCAGACCCATTTCATTCCAAAATCTCTTCTGTATTTTGTCCTTTCGTTTTGCTACTTTTTCTTTGTTCTCTGATTTTATTGCTTTTTGTTTGATTTCTAAACGATATGAAATTTTTAACAAGCACTCAAAGCATCGAATTCTCGTGTGCAGAGGGGATAGTCCGAACCTGTAAGTTGTTGGATCGATCACGACCGAGGATGTAGCTGAGTTAATAGATTTATTCATATCACGTGGTCCACATCCGCATATAAAACATTTTTGGGTGGACATATTCATCAAACTGTTACAAATTTTACCATCAACCATAGTAAAAACGAGAGTTGGTTTTATTTCGATTGGTTTCGCTGCTATCATTAATTTTGTGGAAGTTAATATTTTTATTGCATCTTCTATTTTTTTTGTTTCAGCTTTTATTAGTTCAGATTTTTCAGATTGTAATAGTAATTTTATTGGCCTGCAAAATCTAGTGCTCGATGGTGTCGTGTTATGCCATAATATTAGTTTATTACCATCTTCTTTATAATACATTTGTAATGGTACCAATGAGACAACAAACATCGGGCTGTCTTCTTGTTTTTCATTGGATTCTTTGAACCGTTGTTTATACTTACTCATGCCAGAGGTACCATCACATCCCCATTTGAATATAATTTCAATATCACTCAGTCTGTCTTTTGCGTGGTGTAATACTGGTTCTTGTACCTTACAAATTCGTTTAATGGTATGGTCAATGATAGATTGTAACGGTACCTCAGCAGAAATTTCCGTAACTTTAATTTCGTCCGGATAGCATTCCTTTTTTGCTTCGAGAACAAAAGGATACGAACGAAACGCATTAAAACCATGCATTTTTAAACGTTGTTGTACCGCCTCATATGCCCGTTTCGTCATTTTCCCATCTAAAAATGCAGCTACTGCTTCTTCCTTATTAAGTTTTTCTGGTTTAGCCTGTGAACTTTGAAAATTCTTTTTCATTCGTTTTACCCTTCGCCCTTCAGGAGATCTACATGCTGCTGTTTTCACTATAAAAGCAGCATCACGCTTTCCTTCCGATGTTAAACTTACTTGTGCAGCATACACAATTTCGTCATTACTATATGTTTCTAATAATGATTGTATTCGGCGTTTTTTGGTTTTTTCACTTACTTCATGAAATATTTTTCTAGGGCGACCAGGACCTTTAGATGTTGAAGGCTGCTGTTCTGTCTCACTTTTTTGTAATTCAGGAAAGTATGTGAAACCTTCCAACCACAACGAATTCTTTTTTATAAATTTTTCTTTCACGCGGTGGCTCTCCGTCCATTTTTGGGACATAATATGAGCTAATTTTCTACTCCGGTCCATTATGACGGTTTCCATATTCTCTCGAACATCATTAATATTACAATAATTTAAAACATGATAAACAAGTTGTGAAATTTTCGCCTCTTTCTTCGATTCGTTCAGCCATACATCGAACAAGTGTTTCCGCGAAATTGCGTATGCACCTGAAATTGATAATTTCTCAGTAAGGTGCAGATTGTAGCAGCTAATTTTTCTTGGGCATTGTTAAGTAATTCATATAGAAACAATATAAAACAGTTTTACAGCTTGAGCATGCTTGAGTCGAGATATAACCTTATATTACTTTTCACTGAGTAAAAAAAAAGGTTGCAATTGCGGTTCATTTAATTTACATCTTTCTATAAGTTTTAAGGTGAAAAAAGGAAATGTGCGTTAATTTTACATTTACTTACCTTCCATTTTGCTACGTGTAAAAAAAAATTCACTTTATTTAACTAATTCAATTAATAACACGTTTGTGTTGTTGCGTGTTTATTACCGTGGAGAAATTTGCCTACAGCATACACTGCAGTTTCAGACATTTGGATGGTAATAATGGGTGAAACAAAGGAAAGACTGAGATATTATTATTGAAATTATTTATTTCAGTATATATGTTAATACATCATTTCATTTAAATCCATTTTGAATTAATTCAGAAATATCATTTTTGTCCACCTAGAATTAGAAATTTTACCACTGTGCGGCGCTGAAGAGGCGGTACAGCCTCGGACCTAGGACGCCGGACGCGATAATCCAGGCGCGGTCGGGGATGCCGTCCAAGCCCGGGGCGATGTTTTTGGCCCCGAGCCTTCTGATGGCATCGTCCAGCTCCTCCTCTTTGACCCTCAGGTCGGCGGACCAGGCGACGGACTCCGCCGGCCCTTGCTGGTGGCGCGGGTGCGACGTTCCCCCGGAACGGGGGAAGAGGGTGTCTATTACCCGCGTCAGCAGCTGGGGGTCCAGGCTCTCCGAGACCGGGGCCCGCCCGTGCGCGGAGCTTGCCCATGACCATCCGGTAAGGGCGCCCCCACGGGTCCTCGTCCAGAGAGCCCTGGAGCTCCTCCCACGCCGGGGATTTCGCGTCCCTGATGGCCTGCCTCAGGGCTACCACGAAGACCTGGTATGTGCCCCTCAGCAGATCCTCCCTCGCCGGGTCGCGGACTCGAGCCCTTCGGGCGCGCTGCTACTGGCGCCAGGCGTGCTGACACTCGGATCGGAGATCCGCAATGTCGCCCGACCACCAGTACCCCGCCCTCCGGGGGGCGCGGGGCATGGCGGTGTCGTACCACTTGGCCTCCCCCTCAACGTCCGCGACCGGCCCGGCAAGTGCTGCGGCCATCAGCATGTCCTTGTCCAGCCTCTTCAGCACCCAGCGACGCAGTGGCGGGCCACGCGCCGGCCTGGGGGCCGGCGGGGAGGGAGTAGCTGAAGGTGATGTATAGATGATCACTCAGCGTCTCCCTCGCCGCCACCCTCCAATTTTGCACCACGCGCCCGGCCACAGGGGACGCCCAGCCCAGATCCACAATGGGTTCCCCCTGAAACCTTTGTTTTTACGTGGGGGAAATCTTCGAAAGACGCCCCCAGCCCTACTGGGGAAGAGCCGAGGGTAGTGCCGGGTTTTTACCGGCTAAAACCCCCACGGTGGCCTACGCTGTGTGTTGGGGAGGGCCCCGGGACCTCTGACGAACAAAACCGGGGCCCAAACACCCATGGCGCGTTGACGCCGCCTTGCTCGGGGGAGGGTCTAGCTTTGGCCCTCCCCCTACGTGCCCTACTCCGCCGCCATCGGGGGCCTCACTAGATGACGGCACTCCTCGGGCCGCGTGCAATAGGGACTGAGGCCCCAGCCCCGGCCTCCTGCGGCCCTGCGGCCCCGCATAAGTTTCGCGGGGCCGCGCGATCGGTGTTAGGGGAGGGGCGTTCGCCCCTCCCTGGTGCTCCTCTTCCGGGGGGTGACTGGTGTCCCCCCACAGAACGCCCCCCATCTCCTTCTCCCCGTTGGGGGCGGTTGTGCCTGGTATGTAACATCTTCACGGCCCACCGTCACGGATGACCGTCTCGCAGTAATCGGTCACCGCCCTCCACTGATTCTCGCCAGCGAGCATCTCTTTGACAAGTTCCGCCGGCGAGACATCACCACAAACTTCGGACCGCAGGGCGTGACGTGCCCGCGCAAACGCTGCGCAGTGCTCCAGGGTATGTTGCGCGGTGTCCCGCCCCGCCCCGCATTGATGGCATGCTGCCGTTCCCTCCGCCCGGATCCAGTGCAGGAACTCACCGAAACAACCGTGTCCGGTGAGCACCTGTGTGGTCCTACACGTGAGCCTTCCGTGGCCGCGGTCCCTCCATTTCTTGAACACTGGAAGTACCGCCCCGGCTACACGCTGGGCGGTGGCGCCGCTCTCGACGAGCTCGCGTCGCCACCGACCTAGGGCTCTATGCCGGGCCTGGCGCCTAATCCTAGCAACAGCTTCGGTCATCTCTTCTGGCGGGATCCAGTCCAGACGAAGGGCACGCAGACGCCAGAAGACTTTGGCGTCACCCTTCGCCTGGAACTTGACGGGGACAACCCCAGCCAGGGTCATCGCCGCCTCGTAGCGGACCGTGCGGTAACCTCTGATTAACCTGATGGCTATCTTCCTCTCAGCCCGGCGCAGCGGTGGCTGGCTGCAAGTCGGGAATCCATCAGGGCGTTCGCCCATATGGGCGCACCATAGAGGGCTATGCTCCACACGATCCCCACGTAGAGACGGCGAACCTTCTCGTTGGGCCCACCGATATTGGGCAGTAGACGGGCAAGCGCTTTGCTTGCCCTGACTAGTCTAGGGGCCAGACGACCGAAGTGCTCCTCGAAGCGCCAGTGGCTGTCCAGGTGGAGGCCCAAGTACCTGTGGCCCTTCTCCACCTGGACGTCGACTCCACTCACATGGACCACCGACTGGGGCGGTGGCGCAACCCCACGCCGAGGCGAGTAAAACCACATTGCCTCGGTTTTGTGGGGAGCTAGCTGAAGCCCCAGCCACCGGATCCCCGCGGCAACGACAGCGACGCCAATCTCGGCGAGGCGGCTAGTACTTTTCCACCCAGACCGACGGCCAACACGTGCGTATCATCTGCGAAGCCCGTGCGGCTCACACCGGTCGGGAGCTCGACCAGCAAGACCGGGTCGTACCCCAGGTCCCAAAGTGTGGGACCTTTCGAGGAACCCTGGGGTACACCACAGTCCACGTCCCTCTCGTGCATCTGGCCATCCCGGCCCCTGTACACAATCTTCCTGTCCCGGAGGTAGTCGCCGACGATCCTCCTCATTTAGAGGGGCGCCTTGTGTCGTATCAGCGCCCCCCTTATCGTCCAGTGAGGCAGGGTGTTGAAGGCGTTGACGATGTCTAGACTAACGCCTAACGCCACCCTGCCCCGGGACGTGGCCGAGTCGCAGCGGGAGCGCATCGACTGGATTGCGTCGATAGTGCTGCTCCCCCGCCTGAAGCCATATCGCGACTCGGCCAAGTCGGGACCCTCCTGGGACAGGTGCTGGACGAGACCGGATACCAGAATCCGCTTGAACAACTTCCTTACCTCGTCCAACAGCACGATGGGCCGGTAGGCCGAGGGACTGTCGGCGGGTCGCACATCCTTCCCGATGAGGACTAGCCGCCCCGTCTTCCACTGTTCTGGGAAGACTCCATCCTTAATGCAGGCGCTGAAGAGGCGTCTCAATCTCGGACCGAGGACGCGTAGAGCCTTCACCCAGGTACCATCGGGGCCCGGAGCAGTGTTGCGGGCCCCTATCCGTTTAATGGCCCCGGCCCGCTCCTCCTCCGTGACCCCCACTTCGTTGGACCAATCCACCTCCTCGTGGTCCGGCGGGGGGCGGGTGTGTTCCCTCTCTCGTGGGAACAAAGTGTCGACTACCCGTCCCAAAAACTGGGGTTCAGGCTCTCCGTGACTAAGCTTGCCCATCACCATTTTGTATGGGCGCCCCCATGGGTCCTTCTGGGGAGAGCGTAGAAGCTCGTCCCATGCCCGGGAATTAGATTCCCTGATGGCTGCCTGTAGGGCAGTCTCCAAAACTGGGTACTGCCCGTACAGATCCTCCTCCCTCGCTGGGTCGCGGAATGTCCTTCTCCTGCGGGCCCTTTGCCACTGGCGACGGGATGCGAGACAATCTCGTCTCAGATCACCAATTTCGTCCGTCCACCAACAGGCGGTCCGCCTGGGGAGATTCTTGGCCCAGGGCATGGCGGCGTCGCACACCGCCTTCATGGCTTCCCGGAACCATTCTACCTCCTCCCCAATGTCCGCGACCGGCCCAGCAGGTGTTGGCAGCGAGGCCAGGGCGAGGGCTGCAGCCATCAGCACGTCCTCGTCCATCCTCTTCAGCGCCCATCGTAGCGGTGGTGGTCCACAGGGGCGGCGGGCGGTGGTGGTAAGGTCGACGCAGATATATAGATGGTCACTAAGTGTGACAGCCTCTTCCACCACCCTCCATCTCTGCACCATACGCGCGGCCAGGGGAGTAGCGAAAGACAGATCGACTATAGACTCCCCCTGGGCACGCACGCAGGTGCTAACGGACCCCACATTGAGCAGATGGAGTCCTAGCCCCGCCGCCCAATTTACGACCGCCCTGCCTCTCGCGTCTGTCCTCGGGGAGCCCCAAAGTGATGCATGGGCATTAAAGTCCGCGAGGACTAGCACTGGCCGGGGGGAACTACGGGAGACAAAGTCCCCCACCCGGTCCAGGTACTGTTCATATTGCGCGAGAGGCCATCTGGGCAGGGCATAGAGCCCCACCACCGCTATTTCACCCCACAGCACGCCGACGAACCACCGGCTCCGTTCCAGTGGGGCGGGGTGTGGGGGTACTGCGGTACCAATAATCGCCACGGAGCCGTCCTCGTCCTCGAACCAATCTGGTCTGTCGAGGGCTCGGTACGGCTCTGCGGCCACCGCCATCCCAGCCTTCCACTCGGCCAGGGTTTGGAACAACATGTCCTGAGCCCTGGCCGAGTGGTTCAAGTTGGCATTAAGTATAGGGCCCTTGGGCCCTATACCTAGGCCTTACGAGCCGCCTCCGCGGCATTTTTGCTCGCCGACTTGGCAGGGGGATTTTTCTTGCCCCCCTTCTTCGACTCCGCAGGCTTGGTCCTTGATGCCTGCTCCTTGGGGGCTGTTCCTGCCCCTTTCAACGCCACTCTTCTTCTTCCTCTGGGAGGAGGAGCGGGGACAACCTTTTGCCCCCAATAGATGCCCCGCGGGCCGCCCCAGGTCCGCACAGAGGGGGCACCGCGGGGTGGCGCTACACTTGCTGGCCACGTGGCCCGACCCTCCGCACGGATAGCAGCGGTCGGACCTATCAGCTTCGCAGGTGCATCGCTGCCTAACATGTCCTCTTTCCAGGCAGCGATAGCACTGCAATGGCCGCGGTGGTAGCGCCTGTATTCTGGCCGAGGACCACCTGACCAGAACCCTCCCAGAGAGGGATAACATTTTGAGTGCCGCTAAAGGGCATCTCGCCCAGATAGTCCCCATCCTTTGGAGGGAGGTGCGAATCTTCCCCATTTCAATTTCTTCAGCGGAGCAACCCCCCGCAGCGGCCAATGCGGCCGCCACCTCCGCCGGGGTGACCGAGTCGTCGAGACCGGTCACCCTAACCTCGCCCATTTTTATGGGGCGGGCAACTCTCACCTCGGTGCCACTGAACACCTGGCGGAGTCGGTCAGCCAACTTGGCAGCATTCTCCGTCCTGTCGTCCCCAGGTAACGCGAGAACCAAGCCACCGGTCCGAGCTCTTCTGAGCATCAACGCCGTGATGCCCAGCTCCTCCAACTTGACCCGCTCCCGGCCATGAGCATGGCCTCGGCGTATGAGGCCTTAGCCTCGATAGCTAGGTTGATGGCGATCGCCGCAGAATGAGGAGGGCGGGGGGCCTTCTGCCTGGCAGGTTGGGCCCCTTGCCCCTTAACCGCCGGTACCGCCCCTCTCTTCTGCCCCTGCTTGGCAACCACCTTGGAGCTCTGGGAGGGAGGGGCCTTGGCCGCTGCCGCCTTCTTCTCTGCAGCTTTAGCGCGGCGGCCGACCACCGTCACCTAGGTCCCATCCGCCGTCCTCCGATGTTCTTCGACAATCCGGGCTATTCTAGCCTCCACAAATGATGCCGGTTGGTCGGGTATTGAGGAGCGTCCCGACAACGGCTCCGTGGCAGGGAGGGTCCTATTTCGCACCCGCCTCTCAGCTTCCTGCCTCGATGCAGTGGGGATGGTCGCAGCCGCAGTTCCCCCCTTAACATGCTCCGCCCTCTTAGGCGGGGGCTGGACGGCTGCAATAGCGGCTTTGAACTCCACCCGGAGCCCCGACGGGCCCTTTTCGAGGAGAGCTGCAAATCCCCTCATCAGGTCGGGCTCGAGGCCACCAACCTTCCCCTCCTCTTTTCCGGGTACAGCAGCTGGGATTGGCACTTGCACCACGGGACATTCAGGCGGCAAGACGGTAAGTCGGAAGCTTCGACTGCGTCCTTCCTCCTTTTCCTGCCCGCTTCTTCGCCAGACAACGGCGAGCCGGGCCTCGCCAACCTTTTGGATAGGCCGGGGCCTTCAGGCGCCGTCACCTCTGTGGCAGCGACCCTGCACGTAATGTGTGCCAGACTATTTTGCAGGATGTTGATTTGGGCCTCCTGGACAGCCACTTGTTCCTCCCGCAGCTTCAGCTGTTCGCGAAGCTCCTTACCTCTTTATCGGCCCTGACAGGTGCAGCCCTGATTCCCGCTTCCGTGTGGATGGCCTGAAGGTAGCGGGAGGCCATCCTCAGCTTGAGAACAAATGTCCCTTTCAGTCCCTTGGAGACGACCGCGACCTTGTCGATGTCGCGACAGAACTCCAAGGACTGCGCAATAAGGTCGCGCGTGGGGACTTGAATTCCTCCGCCAGGTCCTCAGGGTCCGGGAGGGACCTGCTACCCCGACTCGGTTCTACAGGGTCCTCGTTAGGATCGAGCACCCTCCTCTCCTCCAGCAGGTCAAGTTCCCGGCGCTGGACATCCAGGACTCACTGCTTAGCCGCCGCGAGCCACACGTACTGGCCCGTGGTCGGCGGACGACCCATCTTGCTCGTGCGCCGTGCCTCCAGAGATACTGCCGAGGAGAGTGACTCGTCCGAGTCCAAGTCCACCTCACTCTCTCTGGATCCGGGGGCATCAGAGGCCGCCGGGGAAACTCCGGCCCCTCCTCGTACCGGCCTCAGGGGAGGCCACTCCACATCCGCCCTAGTTAACCGGACGTATAGGCGGCGCGCATCCGTTACCCTGCTAGTGCTAGGCTGCGCCATATCCTCCGCGCCCGTTTCCCGTCTCGCGTCCTGTTGAACAGCCGCAGTCGTCGTCGGTACGTCCCATGCAGTGTTTGTTGTTGTTGTTGGCGTTTTTAGTTCCAAGTCATCCATAGTGTTTCCACGAGTGGGTCGCTCTGTGGGTCCAGCAGGGCAGAGCCGCCTTAGCCGGGTAAGGCTAGTACACCCGGTGGGTCGCCAGATACCCCGGGGTTGGCCGCTAGAGACTGATGCACCCATCAGCCACCCCTGGCGCTGACTCCTGGGTCGCCCTCATTACCGCGTACCACAGCTTGGGGCCAGAGATTTTTTACAGCGGTTGTCATCCTCGCGGGCCGGCCAATGAAGGCATGCCCCCCGTCACAGCGAAACGTGACCACTGGGTTACGGTGTAATTGCTTGACCACTCCGGGTTCGCTACCCGCACCCTACCGCCACGCAGCCTAGCCCCTGAAGAACTGAACGACGCTGCAGCCACCTTGTCGCCTCTCCGACCCAGGCCTTACCGGCAAGGGAGGCCCTGCCAGGATCCGTAGATCCCACCGACATCGCCCCGGGTCATCTGCGAGGCTACTTCGACAGCAGCAAACGCCCCCCTTTCAGTCGCTTTGTACGACAGGCAGGCGTTACCGTGTCTGTATTCTATCCCCCTGTCACAGGGGAGGTTTTGATGGGTTTTCCTTCCTTTGGTGTTTGGTCCGCGGGAGCTATTTTATTTCACTCCTACCCTCCATGCACTCCGAAAAGTGCATGGCGAGCATTCCCCTATCCGCCACCTGGGGAGGCGCCACGTCGGGATATCACCTCCCCGCCCAGCCAGTACACTTGGCCAGGTCCGTGGGTCCCCCTGAAACCTTTGTTTTTTTTGTTTTTTTTTTTGGTTCAGTTGGAAGAGGTAATGCGTTTGCGCACGCGCGGGTTCGTTCCCCTTTTCGTCTATTAGGTTAGAGGGGACCCAGGCAGTGTGCGACTCATGTCCGCCCTGAAGGGGCAGCCTGGCGCCCGTGAGGTGAGGGCAAACCCAAAGAGGCAACGCCAGAAAGGGGCAACCTGGCAACCCAACCCTTAAGCGTTGAGTTTAGCCCAAGAGTAGGCCACAGCCCTGAAGTGGCGACCTAGACGGGCAGCCCAGAGTGGGCACTCCCGAGACTGGACATACTACACACTAAAACCTCTCCCCTAACGTGGGCCGCCGGCACCTTTTCACTCGTTAGAATTCATAATGGAATACCAGCGTATAGCCACAACGACGCTTCGGCACTTCAACGCATTTCGCGTTATTGCGGCCGCGCGCAAAAACGCCATGCACTAGGCACATGGGGCATCTGGGGATACACGCCGTTGCACCTCCGATCCAGCGGTAGGACATTTTCACCCTGTACGGTAAGGCACAGGATTTTTCTTCGGCCACGACCAGGAACCGAAGTTAGCCCATTCCGGGTGGTCGCGCCATGTGTTCACCTGCCAGGGCAGGAGCTTGCTCTTCGACACGGCCTGGAACTGGGACATCGTGTCTCCACAGTTGGCCGTGTCCATCTTCGTCCACCATGGTTGGTTGATAATGATGATGTGGCTTATCCTGGCAGTCATCACGCCCACCTGACCTTCCACGAGGACAGGCCATTTTTCTTCGGCCACGACCAGGAACCGGAGCTCCTGCTCAACGGGTGGTCGCGCCATGTGTTCACCTGTTTTAACAGGGCTTGCTCTTCAGCACAGCCAGGGCCCGGGGCGAGTCCTTTCCCCGGTTGACTGTGCCACATCTTGGTAGGCTGCAATCCTCGATGACCTGTCCCATACATACTTTACACACACACACACACGCTCATGACAAGCATAGCGCTTCGAGTAGCGCTTCGAATGCCCCAAATATGCAACGATAAATAATGAATGAATAATGAGTAAAGAATAAATGAATAAATAAATGAATAAATGAATGAGTGAATGAATAAATAAATAATGAATAATGAATAGGAATTAATAAGCACATGAAGCCCATGAATAGAATAGAGGAGCCCATACATTCAATAACTGCTGTCATAATAAGCATACTAAACATACTAAACACACTAAAACTGGTTAAATCAAATCACAAATACAACGGGAAATAAATATATATATGCATCTAATGCATCTAATGCAATAGAGCAGTTAATGAACAGTTAACAGTAAAAGAAACAGTAAGCAATATGAGAACGTGAGAAACTGTGAAGTAAACATAAGTAGTATTGCACGCAAGCAGGCAAGCGAGCATATGTGAAATGGACATAAGCAAATGACCAACAAATCCTCCAAAACCTAAAACGTCAAACATGCATACATACAGCCGAGCAGCTAAATAGCAGAAGAGGAATATTTAACATTCAACACTAGCGCACAATATGATCACATAAAATTAAACTCAAGATAAACCATAAATTTGAGATGAAATAAACCAAGGATGTGAACCGTAAAGTAAAAAAACGCGCCAGACAGATAGCAAATAGCAAGCCAGCCATAAGAGAAGAGAAGCAAACAGAACATAACATAGAATGCTACTAATTATTATCAGAGGTAAAGGTAAATAAGGTACAGTATAAAATATAGAATATAGGGTATAACCAGAAAGTAAGCTGGGAAGAAAATAAATAGGTGAGCGTAATGTAATACTAATAATTGAAACCATTCATTGAAACTATTAAGTTACTTAAATTTACTTGCAGGAACATTTACGCGACCACAACCTCAACGTGGTTGGCAAGCGAACATGATGGAGTACGATCAATGATCAAATGAAGGCAATAAAAACAATTAGACATTATTGCGAGCAAATCATCAATAAAGATAAGTAGCAACATATACCTCATAATGAGAATAATAGGAAGAGACAGAACTGTTAACATCAGAAATTAACCATAGTATTAAATGTAAAATGTAACATAATCCTAGTCTATTTGCAGGAAGCCCTAACGCCAGCCAATGGAAGTGGAGGTAGAGTGTAATTAACGGATAACAGGAGAAGAGAATACCCATCTGATATAATATGGGGAGCACATGAGACCTAAATCGGCATAAACCATAAGACAGATCAAACAATTCAAATAGTTATAAATTGAGTAGATTAGATTGTTACTGGATTATAATACCGCTCCGATAAGTATGGTATTAATATTAATACTGATACAGGTAAGTCGATGCAATACAGCGAGTGGTGAAAACTAATCAATAATAATCCCCACATACAACCATATTACTACTAAATCATAATATAAAGGTACAAGAAAACTAAACTACACTACAATAGATCAAAATTACTATGAACATATGTGTATATATAATATGTAACGAAAACACTCCAAATATAATCAATTTAATAAGTATACCGATGTAGATAATTAATTAAACTCCTCATACCATAGTCAGTTTAAATGATGCAGTTCCATTAAACCACCTTTAATACCAATTAATAGAAAAGGCATATAGGTGCTAAACCAAGCCAGCCACTTCTATAAGAAAGTCATATGAGATCCACGGTCATGAAATTCAAAGAATTTAAGGAACCATAACGCATATATGTATGTTGTAACGTGGTGACACCCGTGCCCCCCCTTTACAATCGCTGCGCTTCCTCCACTCAGACACCCACCTAGCGATAACCTCTAACCCTCCCCCCACCTCACGCCTTTCCTCCCACCCACCGGTGTCGGACAGATGGAGGCGACGGACTGACACACACCGAGGACCACCCTCTCCAGGAGCTTCGAGGCCGGCGACAGACCCACCCCTCCAATAATCGGAGCAACGTGGAACTCCCAAGGAATCTCCCAGAAGCATGAGATGATGCGCCTCAAATTGACGCAAACGTCCACCCGGAGCCATCTGTCGCCGAGCCCGAAGACCTCAGTCCACCCGTCACCGAAGGAAGTCCGTCAGCCCCATCGACCCCGATCACCGGTGTATCGAAGATCGATAATCGATCAGTCCCGTGCCGAAAAAGGCCCGCTTCCAAAACCCCATCCCCTCCCCCCCCAAAATATCCCGCGACGGCCTCGTCGTCGCAGCGGCGACGACGAGCCATGATTGAGCCTTAGGCTAGCGATATAGAGAGTATAGAAATTTTATAGAGAGATAGCGAGCGTTAGCGAGAGTACTAAAGTGATTTTGAGACAGAGCGATTTTAGAGTATTGTGTGAGTGAGGTGCGTGAAGCGTGTTGGTAAGCCCTTTTGATTACCATTCTTTCGATAAGCTGTCCGAGTATTGGCAACGAACCCCTTCTCGCTTCGAACCCCTTTTTGTTAACCCCCCTTTTTTCGTAAGCTACGCGTAACGTAGAGACCTCCGCGAGAACCCATCCCGACCCTGTACCTTTCCACCCCTAGCTATTTCCTCCTTGCGTACTCCCCCGCGAAACTGTGCGGACGTAAGTGCCCGAGACCCCTCCGTTGTGAATCCCCCAATACCCCTTTCTCTCTCTTTTTTGATTTCGATTGCCACATTACGTGGCTGGCGCCCAACAAAATTGTATTGTGCGACACCCCTTTTTATAGAGTGAACCCCCGAAAGGGTCACAATGTATAGAAAACCATAAAGACATTGTATCATGCAGGACGGACTACTGCAGCGTATGCCTCCCTGAGCACCAGCCGTATTAACCAATACTGAACTAACACTTTCCAAATCAGAATCAAAATCAGAATCAGAATTGTAATGAAGAAAGGGTAATTAATGTACAAAAGATTGCATGATGTACCGTAAGTATTCAAAATACACAGATTCACAACTGTCACAGCTGCACTAGAATTGAATTAAACATAGTATGCAAAACATTATCCTGAGGGGGGGTACGAAGAGCTACAAAAGAGCAGTGAATAATATTCTAGGAACATGGAACGTAAACCGTAATACTCAATTGAAGAAGAAGTCACTGAAACATGTCAAGTGACCAAGAATAAAAAAAAGAAAAGAATAAGGATAGTGAATAGTGAACGGCGAACAATAAACCAATAAACCAATAAACCAATGTCGTTACACGTCATTCATATCTAAATTGCTAAAGGATATATCATACATCTTATAGTCTACAATTAATTAACAATGCCTGGGAGCCCAAATAACCCTCGAAGGCTTAGAAACAATGCATGGTACTACAAGAGGAACTAAGGAGCTAAGAACTAAGAAACAAGAAACCAGAATCAGAATCAAACCCACCCTTAAAATATGCAAAGGGATTATAAACGCAATATACGCATATGATATAAACTCATTAATCCATCCGTCCAGATAGACTCTTCTAAATTCCATAATACAAGACCCATTAAACTAAGTCAAATAAATATAACCGCAAATATAATCGCATATATAATCATCACAGATATAACCACAGCTATAATCACAGCTGGTAAAATAAAGCAGACACATATTAATAATCTGTATCAAGTAATTTAATTCAATGCAATTCGATATGCCATATGCCATTGTTAATTACTCTGTACATTTACTTACTCAATTATAATAATATAATGGAATAGAAAGTTAGGAAGTTATATAAGAATAATGCAAAACAATACAATTTAATACAGAATACTGGTTAAGTATAGCCTAACATAGCTAACTAATATAGCTGAATAACTGGACACAATCTAAGGTCTAAAATAATAATATTATAATATAACATATAATATATTCAATGCCTAAAATGGTCACAGATTGAACGCAGGCTGAACGCAATTGAACGTAGATTGAACGTAGCTTGGATGTAATAACATTAATAACATAAATAAAATAATACAATATGATCATGGTATAATACAATACAATAACAATACTATAATACAATATTATAACATAATACAATATAACATAATATAATATAACATAATACAGCATATAATATATAATATATAATAGTAAGTAATATAAATGCACCGAATGCATAAATTGCACAAAACGGAGCTAATGATACCACATTAACAAATACACTGCAATTACACTACAATACAATACCTGCGAGCGTAGCACATTAGTACGCGCACTGTCACAGCAATCACATCCGCCCGAATAAATACAAAATTTAAATTAGAAAATTCAAAATTCAATAATTTCAATAAATTCAATTCAATTAATTAATTAGTTCAGTTCAATTGACACTTATCACTTAACACTTCGTATCACATCACATCATAGATGACCGATGACCACGTCAACGTCAACTAAGATAGGAAACCGGGCGAAGTAAAATAAAGAGCGCGACCATAAACCATAAAGAACATAGATACCTAGTGTTCGAATTCCATAGTCGATACCATAATAATTATCGACCATCAAATTAACCACCAAATCATCAAATTAATCAACTAATTATACAGAATATATAAACGTTCAAAAGCGAAAAGCGGAAATAAAAGCGAAAATACTTCAACAACTTTCAATAAATCACAGCGATGAAAACCAGAAGTAAGGTACCTACGAAAGATAACGATAGCAAAACGCATCGTGATAAGTAAAGCATGCAATACTGCCCGAAGATAAGCCGTAAAGCTATCCCTAGTCGGTAACCAACCGCAGCACCAGAGATATTACCAACCGCAAATATTCTATCCACCACATAATACTCGGCCGCTCGCTCCGTAACGGTTCCGTAACGGTTATCCACAGACCAATTATCTGCCTCGCAGCAATTACCTACCGCGCGCCAGTTACCCGGTACACACAGTTATCGACTGCAAAACCATCCATCGTGCAGCCGCGCAATCCTAGGAATTCATACTTACCATCAAACTTATCATCAAAGATAAGTCTGATATACAGTACTTTCACGAAGGTATAAAGCACACGAACATCAAATCAAGCTTCCAGACAGATCAAGATGGAGGATAAATCAGTTAGTAAAATCAATACTACGGTTATTTATTATGTATAAATATGAATCATACGTTTGTAATAGGGTGGAATGAAATAAATATAAATTACATATAAATTACAAATTACAAACAATAAGGAAAAATAAAATGAAATCAAATGAATCAACCCGAATAAGATCCACAGATTGCGCAGATTGCAGGACACACTGTATTACTACATATCGCGCCGCAGAAAACAGATTATACAAAACAACAGAGCAACAGAACAACAGAATCAACGGAATCAGGAATCGCCACAGAACGAAGGGCCTAATAAATAAATAGAATAAAACATTTAACTTAGACAAAATCAACCAGTAAAGTCAAACAACGTCAACAACGCATGCGATCAGGAAAGTCCCGTGAGCCCAATAAAAACAACTCTCGGTCAAATAATATTAGTTAGTAAAATAAAATAATAAATCAATGAAACTAGAATAAATCATGGTAACAGGTAACTAGCAGAAATGAAATATGAAGCAGAAATGAATCAATAAATCAAGAAAAATCGAATCAGATCAATGTATAGCTTTAATCAATCAACATCAAAATGAAGGAATGAATGAATAATAAATGAATGAATGTACGTAAACTGAATGCAGGTAAAACAGCTGAGGATATTCACAAATTGGGAACTATAGAAAGTGTGTAACGCGCAACATACGTAACCAACATAACCGACATACATAGCCGATATAATGTAATGTAATGTAATGAAATGTAATATAATGTAAAATAATAAATACAGCAAATGAGTTATATTTCAACTGAATAAAACTGTAGGCCTTATTGGCTCAACCCCCCCTACTTTATAAATTATAGATTATACGGTTATATGCCATAGTGTTCGAAAATGCGTTGATTTCAACCGTCGCCGCACGAACCGCGGCAGCACTCTTCAGCGCGACCGGCAGCCACCTTGGATGCCGGTCAGGCTGACCAATCACCAAGCTTGACGTCACCGGCAAGAAGCCAACGACTCTTGCTACGACGAAGCCGGTGGTTCGGCCATTACGGTTTTGTATCATTACGGTAAACACGTGCAGTACTGACTCCGAGCTATGGCAAAATGTTAACAACCGTTTTTTGTAGGGAATTAAATTCCCTACTATTTATGTTCTATGACATTTTTTGATCAGATGCGTAGTTTTCGAGATATATCGAGATATTTAAAAGTTCCGAAGCCTTCCCATTTTATAAGGAAGAAGACACACTGTGGCCCCTTTCTTTGAGGTAACTCTGCACTATTCTAAGCTGTATTCACTATTCCCAGCTGTAAATGCCACTTCCAGCGCAGCTGTGCAGAAAAAGAACAAGAAGAAGAAGAAATATCTCAGAATATGTGCGTGACGCTCCTTTAGCGCCTCGCTCCTCATTGCCCGTTTATTACCCATCACCTACTTTATCGCCTACCCTACCCGACACCTGGTACAGCTTAACTCCAAATGTACCGTATGCCGCTTTACAAACTTTCCGCTTACAGCTGTTTCTGGCTGTTTTTCGTTGTTCTCTACCGTCCTTTTTCCCTATTCCTCCATTTATTTCTTTATTTATGTTTTTATTTCTCCACTATTTTCACCTTTTACATTCTGCTCAGGATCCACACCCATTCTTACTGTACACATCTGCTTCTACTTTTAAACTTTCAGTTTCTATGTGTTATGTTATCTTAATTCCAGATTCTCAGAACCCCCTTAATTTCAAGTACAATTCTTCTCCCTGATTACCCATTTTAGCCTCCCTGTTCACGGATGCGTCGCGAAATTACCACAAAAATTCTAATGCTCTCGGTCGATAACGAACGAGAGCGCCGTTAGCGACTTCACCAACATTTTAAAGATTAACAGTCGCAGCGGCGACTAGAGCGCCGCGATTACCGATTCCCATGTGGAACTGCCGAATCCGAATTATTAGTGTGAAAGCAATCAAGGCGATAACAGCGACCAAATATCCAAACCAATTATAACCAGTTCATCTTTAGTAAAGTTCAGTATAAGTTAACAGTTTTGTTTCAATCAACAAATAAATTGACGAATGGTAAATTATACGCACGACGAGTAATATCTTTATTAAATACACGAATTACAAGTGAAAGTGTTTTTAAATTCCTCCTCGAAGTTCCAATTCAGTGATAAGAATTTATCAGTGCCTTTCCACTACCAATTCAAACAAATTTTCCACTCAATCGCCTACATAAAATTGGTCCTTCGAGCCGGATTGGGATCGAGGAAAATCAACCAGGTACTCGTCCACCTACAATTCGAAAATTAAACCGTTAACGGCCATGAGCACTCTCGAAGAACTACTGCATAAGCAAATGCAAACCATGCGCTCAATTGACCGAGCGCTCACCAATTTCAAGAAGCTGGGGCAAACCAAGATGACCGCAGCAACAACCCAAAACCGGATGACCATGCTGAAAGAAGCGTATCAACAAAGTCAAGATCTGGACTCAAGGATCACCGCCTGTATCGATCAAAAGACGAGGTCCAGCCTACCGTACTTCGTTGAGAATCATTTTATCCAGGCCGAGGAGCGGTATCAGGAAGCAATGGACTTCATGGCGGAAATGCTAGCCCAGGTCACACCTACAACCGAGCCATCAGCAAACGTAAGTTTTTCAAATTCAGTGACGTCACGACAAACGGCTCACTTACCAAAGATACAATTGCCGTCCTTCGATGGAAAGTTCACGGAGTGGGAAAGTTACCGTGACCGTTTCACCTCCATGGTGATCAACAATGCTTCCTTAACGAACGTTGAACGTCTCCATTTTTTGTGCTCCTCGCTAGCGGGCGAAGCGAGCGAAGCCGTTAGTCACCTACCTGTAACCGAAAACAATTTTGAAGTCGCGTGGAAAATAATAACAACGCGCTACGATAACAAACGTCGGTTAATATCAACCCATTTGAATACCTTGTTTTCGTTACCATCTGTTTCGTCCGAAACACCGCATGATTTGAAAATGTTACGTGACAAAATAAACGTTTCGCTTCAAATGCTCCGAAATTTAAACCGCCCGGTTGATAATTGGAGTGACGTAATTGTTTTTCTCGGAGCTCAAAAATTAGATCGCGCGTCGCGAAAAGCATGGGAATTCACTCTCAGCGATAATACCGATTTTCCCACCTACGACGAATTCGATGCGTTTTTGCTTAAGAGAATTCGCGCTTTAGAAAGTCTACCGGAAACCAAACGCGACAAACAAAGCGAAGCGGAAAAATATAAATCGATCAAACCAAAAAATATATCTGCGCATTCCACGACTTCGACCAAAATAATCTGCCCCGTCTGTCGGCAAAATCATTTAATATATCAATGTCCGTCATTTCTTTCAAAAACAAAATCTGATCGCTTCAATTTTATTAAGCAACAGAAACGGTGCGTAAATTGTTTTTCAATCAAGCATGCTGCCGCACATTGTAAGAGCCCTCATCTTTGTAAAGAATGCAACCAACGGCATAACACATTATTACATTTTTCGACCGCCAAGGACGTTGCACCGCCAATACCGCAGACGAGCTCCGCTACTTCCGAAACCGAAATCGAGATAAGTACAAATGTCGCTTCTGGTACGCTTACTAATGCAAGTATTCTTCTCTCGACAGCACGCGTCCGAGTACATTCTAGCCAGGGCCGATGCATCAGTGCTCGAGCGTTGCTTGACCAAGGCTCAGCCGCGACACTCATAACGGAACATTTAGCTCAGTCGCTCCGTCTTGATCGCACTAGGCAGCACACACGCATTACCGGAATCGGTGAAAACCATTCTCATGCTACTCAAGTGGCTGCTATTATTATCACGCCGGCTGAATCGAATGAACCTGCATATTCGACCACCGCTATTATAATGAAATCGTTAACCAGGTATGTACCCGCGCGAACCCATGCACAAGCTAATTGGTCTCACCTTGCAGATTTGAACCTTGCGGACAAGGAACCGATGAGCTCGGACCCAATTGATATCATCATTGGAGCGGATCTTTATGGCCAACTTTTATTGCAAGGGGTGAGAAAGGGCCCTGCGTGTAATCCTGTCGCTCAAAATACCACGATAGGATGGATACTCTCAGGTCCGATCCAATGCCAATCCTCGTCTTCCACAGTCGGAATTCACCACCTTTCAATCCTCGAAAACCTCGACCAGGATCTACGCCGGTTCTGGGAACTTGAGGACGTTTTCACTCCTACGATCCTGACTCCTGAAAATAAGAATTGCGAATCACACTTCCAATCCACGCATTACCGCGCACCAAATGGACGCTATATCGTTCGACTACCATTTAAAACCAAACCTCCCATTCCGTTAGGAGAATCACGATCCGGAGCATTAAAAAGTCTTCATTCATTAGAGAATCGTCTTCGTCGCGACTCATCCAAAGCAGATGAGTATAAAACCTTCCTTGCAGAGTACCAAGCTCTCGGACACATGAAAAAAGTCAATTCTCTTCCACCAAATACTCGAAATTGTTATTATATACCGCATCACGCTGTTATTCGTGAAAGTAGCGCCACAACTCGCCTTCGCGTTGTTTTTAATGCATCACGCAAAACGTCTAACGGGACGTCACTTAACGATCATCTTTTCACCGGGCCGAAACTCCAACAAGATCTGGTATCCATATTAATTCGATGGCGTCAATTCCAATTTGTTTATACGGCGGATGTTGCAAAAATGTATCGCCAGATACTAGTCGATCCTCAAGACCTCGATTACCAAAGAATTCTTTGGCGCGATTCTCCACATGGGGCCGTTGAGGAATATCAACTCCTCACAGTCACTTATGGGACTGCTCCAGCTCCGTATCTTGCCTTGCGAGTTTTGCAACAGCTCGTCGAGGATGAGGGATCGAGTTTTCCCGACGCAATTTCAATAATCCGGGACCAAGCCTATGTTGATGATTTTCTTTTTGGTGGCGATAGCCTCGAATCAGTTCGCCAATTGCGAAACCAAATTAAAACGCTTCTCGCCAAAGGTGGCTTCTCGTTACGAAAGTGGGCCAGCAATGACCCAGCCTTGCTCACTGATATGAATCCAGAGGATCACGGCCTCGCAACCAGCAAATCCTTGCAAGTTCATGAAATAATTTCGGTCCTTGGAATAATTTGGAATCCCGCTTTGGATCAATTTCGTTTTAAAGTTTCAAACCAAATCCTTACAAACAACCCAGCCAACACTAAACGAACAGTCCTGTCAACGATAGCGAAACTGTACGACCCTTTAGGGTGGATCTCTCCAGTCATCATTGTAGCAAAAATTTATATCCAGAAACTCTGGTCACTTCGTTGCGATTGGGATGATATTCTTCCAGCTGCCATTCTCACTGAATGGCAGAAATTTTGTATTCAGCTTCCCGAATTGGAAAAACTATCCATACCGCGAAAAATCGCTCCAAGAACTATTCGAACGCAGAGCCTGCATGGGTTCTCAGATGCCTCAACCAAAGCTTACGCCGCGATAGTTTATTCACGAAGTATCCTGTCTGATGGTACCGTTACTGTCTCTCTATTAATAGCCAAAACGCGGGTCGCTCCACTTAAAACGATTAGTATTCCTCGATTGGAGTTGTGCGCCGCACTTCTTCTCGCCCAACTTTTAAAATTTGTATCCACCGCACTAAAAGAGCAATCGATCGAATGTCATTGTTGGACGGATTCTCGCGTAACTCTCGCATGGCTGAATCAATCAGCCACTCGATGGAAACCGTTCGTGGCAAACCGCGTTGCAAAGGTACAAAATCTTGTGTCACATGCGCAATGGCATTACGTGCCCACCAATGAAAATCCAGCCGATTGCGCTTCGCGGGGAATGCCAATCCAAAAATTAAAAGATTACCTGTTATGGTGGTCTGGTCCGCAATGGCTAAAAACGTCCTCGTGGCCCACCGACAGGAACTTATCGTCTCCAAACACGTCGCTTGAAGAAAAACAGTCGAGCCTCCAGAGCATGGCTACCTGTGTTGATCAATGGGAATTAACATTTCGATATTCTTCATGGTCGAAACTATTGCGAGTAACGGCATACTTACTTCGCTTCATCCAAACCCTTCGCGTAAGAATTAAAAGTCAACCTGACCAAAACCTTCCCACGAGATGTATTAAGGCATCTGCTTCATCAATAATTCTGACTCCAAATTTAGTTAAGCAAGCCAAATTGTACTGGTTAAAAAAGTTGCAACAAGAGGCCTTTCCAGAGGAGAGGAGAGCCTTAAGGTCATCCAAACCAATCCCAAAAACAAGTCCTCTCCTCTCATTAACTCCGTACTTAGATTCGGAAGGGTTAATTCGAGCACGGGGACGGCTAGCAAACTCCCAACTAGAAAAAAATGCAAAGACACCGATCATTCTTCGATCACATCCACTCCTAACCTTATTAATTGAGAGCACACACCGCAATTTGTTACACGCAGGTCCGAAACTCACGCTTGCACACTTACGCAACGAATACTGGATTATTCGAGCACGCGCTACAATCCGCAGTGTTTTATATAAATGCGTGGCGTGCACTCGGGAAAAAGCTGTAGTGCCGTCCGAGCTCATGGGAAACTTGCCCGTCTCTCGAGTCACCAAGGTAGAACGACCATTTATTAACACCGGGGTCGATTATGCAGGCCCAATTCAGGTCCGAACAACATCCGGTCGCGGTCACAAAGCTCACAAAGCTTACATCGCGGTTTTTGTTTGCTTGACAATTAAAGCAATCCACATTGAGCTCGTCAGCGATTATAGCTCCGCAGCGTTCATGGCCGCCTATCAACGATTTGTGTCTCGCCGCGGCCTTCCGAAAACAATGTATTCTGACAACGGAACCACATTTCAAGGCGCGAATCGTGAGTTAACCGCTGCTTTTCGCTCGGCAACTAAAAACCCCGATTTTGGCAACCAATTAGCAACCGACGGAGTTGAATGGCATTTCTTGCCCCCGAACGCTCCCCATTTCGGCGGATTATGGGAAGCAGCAGTGAAAAGCGTAAAACACCATCTCAAACGCACTATTGGCTCGCATACTTTAACGTTTGAAGAAATGCTAACCTTATTATGCCGAGTAGAAGCATGTCTTAACTCACGACCGCTCGGTGCCGAATCCGATTGTCTCGACGATTACAACACGTTGACACCGGGACATTTCTTAATCGGAACCGCTTTACTAGCGTCACCAGAACCGACCGTATTTGATGTCCGGGACAATAGATTATCGCGCTGGCAACTTGTACAAAAAATCACCGAAACATTCTGGAAAGCGTGGCGCAACGACTATCTACACACCTTACACCAACGACCGAAATGGAAAACTACGCAAAATCTTACCAAAGTAGGTCAGCTTGTCCTGCTTCGTAGTCAGAACCTTCCACCAAGTCGATGGGAACTCGGACGAATTACTGCGTGTCATCCAGGAGACGATGGCCTCGTCCGAGTCGTCACACTAAAAACAGCGAATTCCGAATATAAACGTCCCATCTCCAAACTATGTTTCCTTCCGATCGCGATCAACGCCGAAGTCACAGAATCTACGACGCCAAATAGTAATGCGTAGTTATATTTTCACGATACCACGATTAATATCAGTTAATGTATATCCGAGCGAATTCTTAAATTGTAATCACATAATTATTTAAACTTACCTTTATCGCCGACACCATAATCATTGTTAAGGTTCCACATTCCAATCACGAGTAATTTCCAATCACGTTCACTATATTGCATCACTCTTGTTGAATGAATTCATTCAACGGGGGGCGGCGTGTTCACGGATGCGTCGCGAAATTACCACAAAAATTCTAATGCTCTCGGTCGATAACGAACGAGAGCGCCGTTAGCGACTTCACCAACATTTTAAAGATTAACAGTCGCAGCGGCGACTAGAGCGCCGCGATTACCGATTCCCATGTGGAACTGCCGAATCCGAATTATTAGTGTGAAAGCAATCAAGGCGATAACAGCGACCAAATATCCAAACCAATTATAACCAGTTCATCTTTAGTAAAGTTCAGTATAAGTTAACAGTTTTGTTTCAATCAACAAATAAATTGACGAATGGTAAATTATACGCACGACGAGTAATATCTTTATTAAATACACGAATTACAAGTGAAAGTGTTTTTAAATTCCTCCTCGAAGTTCCAATTCAGTGATAAGAATTTATCAGTGCCTTTCCACTACCAATTCAAACAAATTTTCCACTCAATCGCCTACACTCCCCATAACTTTAATTCTAAGATAACGAGCATTTATTCGTCTACATCGCATCCGCACAAATTATATTTAATTACTTTTAGACTACGATTCCCGCGATCAACTCTACCCTCAATTTAAAATCCAAATCCAGAACTCCTCCCGGGTCTCAAGTCTAACATCAACACAATTTCACAACCCCAAATCATAAAGCTTAATTTGTCACTAATCTTAAACCCTGGAAACTTCTAGTTCTAACACATTTACTGTGGAAGACTACATCCCATCCTCCCCTGGAGGCGGGGGGTTACAGAATACGTCTCCAGTCTCCTTGGCTTGTCGTAAAAGGCGACTAAAAAGGAATCGCGCGCGAAGCCCCTTCAGATCGGCAGTATCGGACCCTTTGTACACGAACACGGTTCGTTCGCACCCCCTTTAGACGCCGACCGACGGCTGACCCATTGACCCAGTTTCGGCCGCTACCTCCGAGCGGGTGACGTAATCCGTGCATCACCCGTTAGTACGCGCCTTCCACCCGCCCAACGAGGCGCTTAAAACTGCTAGCTTTCGTGCCTAATCTAAAATTCAAAATTCGAAAATCCCATTTTAATACATGCTACATTTCCCGAACATCTACCGCTCTCTTCGACAATTAATCTTGAAAGCAATCTGCACCAACTTTCTTTCGCGAAAATTGTATTTAATTACCTTTAAAATTAATTTTCATGGTAAATTTAAAATTGAAGGTTTTGGTTCGTATGAATTCCTAATTATAATATTAATGTGGTTCTTCAAACACGACACATCAATTCTAGTTTTCTGTAAATTTTAGATTTTGATAAATTTTGAATTTTATTACATTGTAATTTTTTTACGTTTCATCAATTTAATTAAATTCAATTAAAATCGCATTAACATGACGCGCGATCCCCAATCAGTGACCTCTAATCTCGGACGCATTACGCTCGCGTCTCGGCTCTCTCCCGGATTCCGACCCGCGGCTTCTTCTTTGATCCCCTCTCTCGCGCTCGCTCTTCACAGCATCCCAAGCTCGATCTTTCCCTCTCACTGTACCTGCCGGGCAGTGGATCGAGACCGGCCAGCCTGAACCTTCCTCTCGCTGGCCGACTCTCGGCGAACCGCGACCCTTCTTACTCTTCTCCTTAGGTTCTCTGATTGCATCCGCACTATACGTAGCGTTCTGCTTACGGTGCCCTTACACACTTGTAGTATAGAATTGAATGAACTGAATGGATGGATGAATGCATGTGACAAACGACAGGAGCATACCGAGCGCTACCGCGTGCTCTCGCGTGAGCATTCCTTCGTTCGAAAAATTTTTCGCGTCCTCTCCCACGTCCGGAATTCGCCCATCGACAGATTTAGCTCACCCAAATGTGTGTTGCGGTCGATGGTGTCCAGGCAACCCAAAACTTCCTTTCGCTCGCTATCATGCGTGCATTCCTCAGTGCGCGTAACCAATTCCAGGCCCGAAATCCGCCCATCGAGAGGCTTAGCTCACCCAAATGTGTGAAGCGGTCGCTGGTGTCCAGGCGGCTCGGGCTCTCCTCTCTCTCGCATTCATGCGAGCACTCCGTCGTTTTCGCGACCTCTCCCAGGCTGATATCCGCCCATCGAGAGGCTTAGCTCGCCCAAATGTGTGTTGCGGCCTCTGGTGACCAAGCGGCTCAGCTCAATCCTATACATCTCCTGCGGAAACATACGGGTAGGGAAAAATGACTCTGCAAGGATAATGCACAGTTCCGGCGGTGTGTACGCACAGCGGCTGTAGAGTGTCCACCAACGCACTCTATACCTTCTGTGGCTAAATGAAGTCACCGTCGGTCAAAATAGCCTGCGTTATAAGCGGAGGTACGCTGGGGCTTACCCGTGACGTTCTTGGACGACTGAACGCCTTTAGGTCGTCCAAGTCGGTCGATGTGTAAGCAACATCGTGGCTACACAGAATGCTCTCCATTAAAGCCCTCTGGGGTTGCCGGAGGTATCTGTGGCTGATACGGAGCAAGTTTTTAGTGGGTATTGGGGTACTGTAACGATCCAATTCAGGGAAACTTGTTTTGATATGTACCTTTGAGTCCCACATTGCGCGAGACCTCTCCTAACCCGACGGGTTCCTCCCTTACGTAAATGTATTTTCTTGCTGTCAAAATATAAAACAAAAAACAAAAAAAAGGTTAGGTTAGGTTAGGTTAGGTTAGGTTAGGTTAGGTTAGGTTAGGTTAGGTTAGGTTAGGTACCCCCAGTTCTTGGGCCAGGTGGTGAACACGTTGTTTCCTCGTGACGACGGTAGCCACCCCTGGCCCCCGCCGGCCCAAGTGGAATGGACCGACGACATGGGGGTCACAGAGGGGGAGCTGGCCGAGGCCGTTAGGCGCATGGGGGCTCGGAACACCGCTCCGGGCCCCGACGGCGTCTCCGGCCGGGCCTGGGTATTGGCCCTGCGCGTCCTTGGACCGCGATCGAGACGCCTCTTCAGCGTCTGTCTTAAGGAGGGTGTATTTCCCTCCGCATGGAAGGTTGGACGACTGGTCCTGCTAAGAAAGGAAGGACGGCCCGCGGAGAGTCCCTCCGCGTATCGGCCCATACTTTTTCTCGACGAGGTCGGGAAGCTTTTAGAAAGCGTTATAGCTGACCGCCTCGAAGAGCACCTACCCGGGTAGGCCCTGATCTGGCCGGGTCGCAGTACAGTTTTAGACGGGGGCGCAGCACCATCGATGCGATCGACTCGCTGCGCTCCCAATGCGACTCGGCCACGTCCCGGGGCGGGGTGGCGTTGGGCGTTTCCCTCGACATAGCGAACGCCTTTAACACCCTGCCCCATGAGGTGATAATGGGGGCACTCGCTGAACATGAAGTGCCCCCAGTACTGAGAAGGATGATCGGGGACTACCTACGGGATAGATTCATCGAGTATGTGGGCCGGGACGGACGTGTCTATCGGAGGGACGTCGATG
The DNA here is from genome assembly GCF_907164935.1 of Osmia bicornis bicornis. Classification (NCBI taxonomy): domain Eukaryota; kingdom Metazoa; phylum Arthropoda; class Insecta; order Hymenoptera; family Megachilidae; genus Osmia; species Osmia bicornis. The sequence goes on from NW_025791376.1 coordinate 49,274, forward strand.
AGGGTGTACCCCAGGGGTCCCGTTTGGGGCCCCCATTGTGGGATGTGGGGTACGACCCAGCTTTGCGGGTCGTGGTCCCGGACGGTGTAAGCATTACGTGTTTAGCAGACGACACACACATGTTTGCCACCGACCGGGACTGGGGCAGGACCAGTCGTCTAGCGGAGGTTGGCGTGGCTGCCGTCGCAGCGGCGATCCGGACTCTGGGGCTACGGATAGCGCCCCACAAGACCGAGGCAATGTGGTTTTACTTGCCTCGGCGTGGGGTTGCACCGCCGCCCCAGTCTTGGATCCGGGTAGGTGACACCAGGGTCCAGGTGGGTGAGGGGTTCAAGTATCTTGACCTCCACCTGGACAGCCACTGGCACTTAGAAAGGCATTTCGACCGTCTTGCCCCCCGATTAGACATGGTAGCAAACGCCCTTGGGAGGGTGCTGCCCAATATCGGGGGGCCGAGCGAGAAGGTTCGCCGCCTTTACACGGGGATCGTGCGGAGCGTGGCCCTATATAGCTCGCCCATATGGGCTGAGGCCCTGATGGCGTCTCGCCGCAGCCAAACTGTGCTGCGGCGAGTGGAAAGGAGGATGGCCATCAGGGTCGTGAGGGGATACCGCACGATCTCCCACGCAGCGGCGATGGCTCTGGCGGGTCTCGTACCATTCAAGTACGAGGCGGAAGCCTGCGCCACGATTTTCTGGCGCTTGAGCGGCCTCCGCCGGGCTGGAGAAGACCCGCCTGAGCGGGCGGTCGAACGGGAATGGAGGTGCTAGGCCCGATAGGATACCCTGGACCGGTGGCGTCGCGAGATAATCGCGAGTGGCGCCGCCGGCCAGCGAGCGGTCGGGGCGGTCCTGCCCGTCATCAAGAAATGGCGGGACCGCGGCATTGGTCGGATCACCTTCCGGACCACACAGGTGCTCACCGGACATGGTTGCTTTGGTGACTTCCTGTGCCGGATTCGTAGCGTGGCGACGGCTATATGCCATCACTGCGGGGCGGGGCGGGACTCCGCGCAACACACACTGGAGTACTGTCCAGTGTTTGCGCGGGCCCGTCACGCCCTGCAGTGCGAGTTGGGGGTGGATCTCTCGCCGGCGAGCGTGGTAAGAAATATGCTCGCCGGCGAGGATCAGTGGAGGTACAACCCAGAAGAGGGGCTCACAGAAGGAGGTCATCGCCTTGAAGGAGGAGGCGGAGCGGGGTCGGCAGAGAGCCGACCCAGACCCCGCCCGCAGGAGACGGCGCCGTCGGGGGAGGCCCCCCGACGGCACAGTGAGCTGAGGAGGACGGGGCGGTGGGCCTTGATAATCCTGCCCACCGCCCCTAACAAGAGGGGGGGGGGGGGGCTTCGGCCTCCCCCAGGGTGATAGGTTGCGGGGGGAGTTTTGGCTCCTCCCCAAGGCAGATGTCCTCCCCAGGGGGATTGGATGAGGGAGGGGCTAGCCCTCTCCCCCCATCACACATCTAGCGGCTCCCATTTGGAGTCGCTGGGCCGCAGGTGGCCGGGGCTGGGGCCCCGGTCGCCATTGCACGCGGCCCGAGGAGTGGCCAGCGTCGGGTGTGGCCCCTGACGTTGGCGGAGCAGGCACTTAGGGGGAGGGTCAAAGGTTAGATCCTCCCCCGAGATGGGGCGCTATGCGCCAAGGATGGGAGGGTCCCGGTGTTATTCGATAGTGGTCCCGGGGCCCTTACAACAGCCCTGTGCAGGTCACCGTGGGGGTTTTAGCCGGTATAAATCCGGCACTGCCCCGGACCCTCCCCAGGGGGGCTGGGGGCGTCTTTGTAAGATTTCCCCCACGAAAAAAAAAAATGTTAGGTTAGGTTAGGTGAGGTTAGGTTCCACTGACCTGGCCAAGTGTACTGGCTGGTCGGGGAGGTGATACCCCGACGTGGCGCGTCCCCAGGTGGCGGATAGCGGAATGCTCGCCATGCAATTTTCGGAGTGCATGTAGGGTAGGAGTGAAATAAAATAGCTCCCGCGGACCAAACACCAAGGGAACGAAAACCCATCAAAACCTCCCCTGTGACTGGGGGATAGGATACAGGCACGGTAACCCCTGCCTGTCGTAGGAGGCGACTAAAAGCGGGGCGCTTGCTGCTGTCGAAGTAGCCTCGCAGATGACCCGGGGTGATGCCGGTGGGATCTACGGATCCTGGCAGGGCCTCCCTTGCCGGTAAGGCCTGGGTCGGAGAGGCGAAAAGGTGGCTGCAGCGTCGTTCTGTTCTCCAGGGGCAATGTTGCGTGGCGGTCGGGTGCGGGTAGCGAACCCGGAGTGCCCAAACAATTACACCGTAACCTAGTGGTCACGTTTCGCTGGAATGGGGGGCTTGCCTTCATTGGTCGGCCCGCGAGGATGACAACCTCTATAAAAAATCCCTAGCCCCAAGCTGCGGTGCGCGGTGAGGACGGCGTGCCCGGAGTAAGCGCCAGGCATGGCTGATGGGTGCATCAGTCTCTAGTGGCCAGCCCTGGGGTACCTGGCGACACTCCGTGTGTACTGGCCTTACCCGGGTAAGGCGGCTGTGCCCGGATGGACCCATAGACCGACCCTCTCGTGGGACCATTATGGATGGAATTACTAAATCAACAAATAAACAAACTGGACTGGATTTAACAGAAACGGAACATGGCTACGAATCAGGACGTGAGACAGGCAGCTAGCGAGGTGGACCTGGTGCTGCCCGGCACTAGTAGAGCGACGGATGCGCGCCAGCTATCCGTTCAACTCTCTAGGGTGGACGCGGAATGGTCTACCTTGAGGTCGCAGCGAAGTTGGGGCGGGGTCTCCCCGGCGGCCTCGGACGCCGCTGCATCTCGGGACGGCGAGGACTCGGACGAATCAGTCGCTTCGACTGTGTCCTTGGAGAGACGGCCGGCGAAGAGGAGTGTAGTCGCAACTCGCCGCGGCGAAGCAAATGCTCCAGGAGGTACAACGCCAGGAGCTGGAACTCGCGGAGGAGAAGAGGGCACTGGACCCTGCCGAGGACCCTCCCGAGCCGAGTCGAAGTAGCAGGTCCCTCCCCGATCTTGAGGACCTGGCGGAGGAGTTCAGCTATGTCCCGACCGCGCGACCTAGCCGCCCCGGCCCTGGAATTCTGTAGGGATGTGGAGAGGGTAGCGGGCGTTTCCAAGGGCCTCAAGGGAACGCTCGTCAGGAAACTAAGGATGGCCGCACGCCAGTTAAAGGCCATCCATACGGAGACGGCGGTTACGGCCGCCCCCGCTAGGGTAGGTAAAGAGCTGGAGGAGCTCCGCCGCCATCTAGAGCTCCGAGAGGAGCAGCTGGCGGCCCAGACAGCGCAGTTCAGCATCCTCCAGCAAAGCCTGGCGGAACTCACATGCTGGGTCGCGACCACGGAGACGCCAGGAATCGCGGGCCCGAAGAGGGTCGCGCGGCCCGACTCGCCATTGTCCGGCGAAGAGGCGGGCTGGAAGAGGAGGAAGGGCGAAGTCGAAGTTCTCGACTTGCCGTCTTGCCCGCCTGAATGCCCCGTGGTGCAGGTCCCGATCCCAGCTGCTGCACCTAGAAAAGAGGAGGGGATGGTTGGTGGCCCTGAGCCCGATCTGACGAGGTGATTTGCGGCTCTCCTCGAGAAAGATCTGTCGGGGCTCAGGGCGGAGTTCAAAGCCGCTATTGCAGCTGTTCAGCCCCCGCCTAAGAGGGCGGAGCGTGTTAAGGGGGGAGCTACGGCTGCGACCATCCCCCTGCATCCAGGAAGGAAGCGGAGAGGTGGGTGCGGAATAAGTCCCTGCCTGCCACGGAGTCGTTGCCAGGGCCCTCCTCAGCACCGGACCAGCCGGCATCATTTGTGGAGGCCAGAATGGCTCGGATTGTTGAGGAGCATCGGAGGATGGCGGATGGGACCTGGGTGACGGTGGTTGGCCGCCGCGCTAAAGCTGCGGAGAAGAAGGCGATAGCGGAGAAGAAGGCGGTAGCGGCCAAGGCCCTTCCCTCCCAGGGCTCCAAGGTGGTTGCCCAGAAGGGTCAGACGAGAGGGGCGGCACCGGCGGTCAAGGGGTAAGGGGCCCAATCTGCCAGGCAGAAGGCCCCCCGCCCTCCTCGTACAGCGGCGGTCACCATCAACCTAGCTCCCGAGGCTAAGGTCTCATACGCCGAGTCCATGTTCATGGCAAGGGAGCGGGTCAAGTTGGAGGAGCTGGGCATCACGGCGTTGATGCCCAGAAGAGCTCGGACCGGTGGCTTGGTCCTTGAGATACCTGGGGAGGACAGGACGGACAAAGCGGCCAAGTTGGCTGACCGACCCCGCCAGGTGTTTAGCGGCACTGAGGTCAAGGTTGCCCGCCCCATAAAAATGAGCGAGGTGAGGGTGACCGGTCTCGACGACGCGGTCACCCCGGTGGAGGTGGCGGCCGCGTTGGCCGCTGCGGGGAGGTGCTCCGCTGAAGAAATTAAAATTGGGGAGATTCGCACCACCCCCCAAAGGATGGGGACTGTCTGGGCGAGATGCCCTCTAGCGGCACTCAAAAAGTTATCCGTCTCTGGGAGCGTTCTGGTCGGGTGGTCCTTGACCAGAATACAGGCGCTGCCACCACTGCCATTGCAGTGCTATCGCTGCCTGACAAGAGGGCATGTTAGGCGGCGATGCACTTGCGAAGCTGATAGGTCCGACCGCTGCTATGCGTGCGGAGAGTCGGGCCACGTGGCCAGCAAGTGTAGCGCCACCCCGCGGTTCCCCCTCTGTGCGGACCTGGGGCGGCCCGCGGGGCATCGATTGGGGGCAAAAGGTTGTGCCCCCTCCTCCTCCCAGAGGAGAAGAAGAGTGCCGTTGAAGGGACAGGAACAGCCCCCAACGAACAGGTATCAAGGATCAAGCCTGCGAAGTCGAAGAAGGGGGGCAAGAAAAATCCCACTGCCAAGTCGGCGAGCAAAAATGCTGCGGAGGCGGCTCGTAAGGCCTAGGTATGGGGCCCAAGGGCCCTATACTTCAGGCCAACTTGACCCACTCGGCCAGGGCGCAGGACATGTTGTTCCAAACCCTGGCCGAGTGGAAGGCTGGGTTGGCGGTGGCCGCAGAGCCGTACCGAGTCCTCGACAGACCAGATTGGTTCGGGGACGAGGACGGCTCCGGGGCGATTATTGGCACCGCAGTACCCCCACACCCCGCCCCACTGGAACGGGGCCGGGGGTTCGTCGGCGTGCTGTGGGGTGAAATAGCGGTGGTGGGCCTCTATGCCCCGCACAGATGGCCTCTCGCGCAATATGAACAGTACCTGGACCGGGTGGGGGACTTTGTCTCCCGTTGTTCCCCCCCCCCCCCCCCAGTGCTAGTCCTCGGGGACTTTAATGCCCATGCGTCACTTTGGGGCTCCCCGAGGACAACCGCGAGCGGCAGGGCGGTCGTAAATTGGGCGGCGGGGCTAGGACTCCACCTGCTCAATGTGGGGTCCGTTAGCACCTGCGTGCGTGCCCAGGGGGAGTCTATAGTCGATTTGTCTTTCGCGACTCCCCTGGCCGCGCGTATGGTGCAGAGATGGAGGGTTGTTGGAAGAGGCGGTCACACTTAGTGACCATCTATACATCCGCCTCGATCTTACCACCACCGCCCGCCACCCTTGTGGACCACCACCGCTACGGTGGGCGCTGAAGATGATGGACGAGGACGTGCTACTGGCTGCAGCCCTCGCTCTGGCCTGGCTGCCAACACCTGCCGGGCCGGTCGCGGACATTGGGGAGGAGGTATAATGGTTCCGGGGAGCCATGAAGGCGGTGTGCGACGCCACCATGCCCCGGGCCAAGAACCTCTCCAAGCGGGCCGCCTACTGGTGGACGGGCGAAATTGATGATCTGAGAAGAGATTGTCTCGCAGCCCGTCGCCAGTGGCAAAGGGCCCGCAGAAGAAGGACATTCCGCGACCCAGCGAGGGCGGAGGATCTGTGCGGTCAGTACCGAGTTTTGGAAACTGCCCTGCAGACGGCCATCAGGGAGTCTAAATCCCGGGCATGGGACGAGCTCCTAGGCTCTCTCCAGAAGGACGCATGGGGGCGCCCATACAAAATGGTGATGGGCAAGCTTAGGCCCTGGGCGCCCCCGGTCACAAAGTGCCTCGACCCCCGGTTTTTAGGGCGGGTAGTCGACACTTTGTTCCCACGAGAGAGGGAACAGACCCGCCCCCCGCCAGACCACGAGGAGGTGGTTTGGTCCGACGAACTGGGGGTCACGGAGGAGGAGCTGGCCGGGGCGATTAAACGGATGGGGGCCCGAAACACTGCTCCGGGCCCCGACGGCGTCCCCGGCCGTGCCTGGGTGAAGGCTCTACGCATCCTCGGTCCGAGATTGAGACGCCTCTTCAGCGCCTGCATTAAGGAAGGTGTCTTCCCAGAACAGTGGAAGACGGGGCGGCTAGTCCTCATCCGGAAGGATGGGCGACCCGCCGACAGTCGCTCGGCCTACCGGCCCATCGTGCTGTTGGACGAGGTGGGGAAGTTGTTCGAGCGGATTCTGGTATCCCGCCTCTTCCAGCACCTGTCCCAGGAGGGTCCCGACATGGCCGAGTCGCAATATGGCTCAGCGCTATTGACGCAATCCAGTCGATGCGCTCCCGCTGCTACTCGGCCACGTCCCGGGGCAGGGTGGCGTTAGGCGTTAGTATAGACATCGCCAACGCCTTCAACACCCTGCCTCACGGGACGATAAGGGGGGCGCTGATACGCCACAAGGCGCCCCCCCTACATGAGGAGGATCGTCGGCGACTACCTCCGGGACAGGAAGATAGTGTACAGGGGCCGGGATGGCCAGATGCACGTGAGGGGCGTGGACTGTGTCGTACCCCAAGGTTCTGCGAAAGGTCCCACACTTTGGGACCTGGGGTACGACCCGGTCTTGCGGGTCGAGCTCCCGACCGGTGTGAGCCTCACGTGCTTCGCAGATGGTACGCACGTGTTGGCCGTCGGTCGGGGGTGGAATAGGACTAGCCGCCTCGCCGAGATTGGCGTCGCTGCCGTTACCGCGGGGATCCGGCGGCTGGGGCTTGAGCTAGCTCCCCAGAAAACCGAGGAGATGTGGTTTTACTAGCCTCGGCGCGGGGTTGCGCCACCGCCCCAGTCGGTGGTCCATGTGAGTGGAGTCGACGTCCAGGTAGAGAAGGGCCACAGGTACTTGGACCTCCACCTGGACAGCCACTGGCGCTTCGAGAAGCACTTCGGTCGTCTGGCCCCCCGACCAGACAGGGCAAGCAACGCGCTTGCCCGTCTTCTGTCCAATATCGGGGGGTCCAACGAGAAGGTGCGCCGTCTCTACGTGGGGATCGTGCGGAGCATGGCCCTCTATGGTGCGCCCATATGGACGAGCGCCCTGATGTATTCCCGGCGCTGCCAGCAACTGCTGCGCCGGGCTGAGAGGAGGATAGCCATCCGGGTAATCAGAGGATACCGCACGGTCCGCTACGAGGCGGCGATGACCCTGGCGGGGGTTGTCCCCTTCAAGTTCCAGGCAGAGGGTGACGCCAAAGTCTTCTGGCGTCTGCGTGCCCTTCGTCTGGACGGGATCCCGCCAGAAGAGATGACCGAAGCTGTTGCTAGGATTAGGCGCCAGGCCCGACAGAGAGCCCTGGGTCGGTTGCGACGCGAGCTCGTCGAGAGCGGCGCTACCGCCCAGCGCGTAGCCGGGGCGGTCCTTCCAGTTCTCAAGAAATGGAGGGACCGCGGCCACGGAAGTCTCACGTTTGGGACCACGTTAGGTACTCACCGGACACGGTTGTTTCGGTGAGTTCCTGCACTGGATCCGGGCGGAGGGGACGGCAGCATGCCATCACTGCGGCGGGAGCTGGAGGCTCTGCGCGAGAGGCCCCCGGCGGTAGAAGCCCCGGCCGCCCCCGGCACCAGGAACGCGTCGCGGCCGCCGTCCACGTTGGAGCAGGAGGCCCGGCCGAAGAGGAGCTGTCGGAAGGCTACCACGTTGGAGGAGACGGAGGACCCCGTCCCGGTTCGTTCACCGTCGCCTGCCGCGACCGCAGGGGGGCGGGCCGTGGACGACTCCACCGAGAACGGGGCCCCAGCCGCCAAGGGGGGAGGGCGGGGCGTCGGGGACGGCCGCGCTCATGGATGGCATCGCTGCCCTCGTCGCGCGGAGCGTGGTCGACCTCCGGCGGGAGCTCGTCGGGGAGCGGGCTCGGCCCCGCCGCCCGGCGGGCGCCGCCGGGTGCCCCCCTCCTGCCCCCTCTGCACGGCAGGGGAAGGGGCAGAGGTAACAGCGCGGGGATCCCACGACATCCGGGGAACTCCGCAGCCCCAGAAAAAGGGTTCGGGGGCGGCTGGGACTCGCGCGCCTTCCCGACTTACGACCTCCTCCGGCTCGTTCGTTGCCGACAGGATGGCAAAAATCCAGGAGGACCACCGCCAGGAGACCGAGGCGTGGTCCAAGGTGGTAAGCCGCAAAGCCAAGAAGGCAGAGGCGGCGAAGAAGAAGGGTGTGGAGATGGTCCCCCCTCCGCCGCCGGCGAAGAAGACGGGGAGAAGGACGACGGCCGGGACGACAAATCCCCCGGCCGCACGAAAGAAGGGAACCGCGGGGGGCCAGGCGACAAAGGAGGCCACAAAGAAGCCCCGCGTCGCCCGCCCCGCTAAAACCACGGCGGTCACGCTAACGGTCACGCCCGGGGCGAAGACCACCTGCTGTGAGGCCATGATCAGGGCCAGGCATGAGGTAGACCTCGCGGAGATCGGCATCACCGATCTCCGGCCCAGGCGCGCGGCCACCGGCGGTCTCGTCCTGGAGATCGCCGGGTCGGAGAGGGCGGCAAAGGCGGCGGCCCTGGCTAGCCGCCTCCAAACTGTGTTCCGCGGGTCCGATGAGGTTAGGGTGGTGTACCCATTTAAGATGGGCGAGATCCGCCTCATCGGGCTCGACGATTCGGTCACTCGGGAGGAGGTTGCAGCGGCAGTGGCAACCGGAGGAGCCTGCACCGCGGAGGACGTCAAGGTGGGGGAGATTCGCGCCCCACTCCGTGGCCTGGGGAGGGTCTGGGTGAGGTGCCCCCTCACCACAGCCAACAAGGTCGTCGACACGGGGAGGCTGAGGGTCGGCTGGTCCTCAGCACGGGTCGAGGCCCTGGCGGCTCGCCCCCTGCAGTGCTACCGCTGCCTGGAGGCTGGACATGTCAGGTAGCGGTGTCCCTGCGGGGTCGATCGTTCGGATCGCTGCTTCAACTGCGGCGATCTGGACCATCTAGCCAGTGGCTGTACGGCCCCGCCTCGGTGCCCCCTGTGCACCGATTCAGGGCGGCCCGCGGGGCACAGGATGGGGACCAGAGGATGCCCGTCGGTCTCCGCGAAGAAAGGGCGGAAGAAGTCCGCCAAAAAGACGAGCGCGAAGCAGTCCCCGGCTGCATCGCCCACTGGGGAAGCGGGCCCCAGCAACGCAGGAGCAGCTGTGGAGGCAGCGGTGGAGCCGGCGCGCAATGGGGCCTGAGGGTCCTTTCCTGCACGTCAACATCAACCACTCGGCCGGGGCGCAGGACCTTTTGCTACAAACCCTGGCCGAGTGGCAGATTGAGGTTGCGGTGGTGTCGGAGGCGTACCGCGTACTGGACCGACCCAACTGGTTCGGCGACGCGGCGGGCTCCGTCGCCATCGTCCTGGGGGGTCGGCACGTCCCCCCGCCTGCCGATGTCTTAGCACGGGGGCGGGGTTTTGTGGCCGTTCACTGCGGGGGCGTAGCAGTGGTGGGCGTGTACGCGCTGCCCAGCTGGTCGCTGGAGCGGTTCGTGGAGTTCCTGGACCATGTGGGGAGCGTTGTGGTTAGTTCCCACACCCGTCCGACGTTGGTCCTCGGGGATTTCAACTCCAAGGCCGAAGCCTGGGGGTCCCTGAGGACCGACGCGAGAGGAGGGGCGGTACTGCGCTGGGCGGCTGGCGCGGGCCTCCTGCTCCTGAACAGGGGCTCCGCCAGCACCTGCGTTCGGGCTCAGGGGGAATCCATTGTGGATCTGGGCTGGGCGTCCCCTGTGGCCGGGCGCATGGTTAAAAATTGGAGGGTGGCGGCGAGGGAGACGCTGAGTGATCATCTATACATCACATTCAGCTACTCCCTCCCCGCCGCCCCCCGGCCGGCGCGTGGGCCGCCACTGCGTCGCTGGGTGCTGAGGAGGCTGGACAAGGACATGCTGATGGCCGCTACCCTTGCCGTGGCCTGGCCAGCTCTTCGGACCGGGCCGGTCGTGGACGTTGAGGGGGAGGCCAAGTGGTACGACACCGCCATGCCCCGGGCCCCGCGCCTGTCCACCCTGAGGGCGGGGTACTGGTGGTCGGGCGACATTGCAGATCTCCGATCCAAGTGTCAGCACGCCCGGCGCCAGCGGCAGCGCGCCCAAAGGGCTCGAGTCCGCGACACGGCGAGGGAGGATCTGCTGAGGGGCACATACCAGGTCGTCGTGGTAGCCCTGAGGCAGGCCATCAGGGACGCGAAATCCCGGGCGTAGGAGTAGCTCCAGGGCTCTCTGGACGAGGAATCGTGGTTGCGCCCTTACCGGATGGTCATGAGCAAGCTCCGCGCACGGGCGCCCCCGGTCTCGGAGAGCCTGGACCCCCAGCTGCTGACGCGGGTAATAGACACCCTCTTCCCCCGTTTCGGAGGAACGTCGCACCCGCGCCATCAGCAAGGGCCGGCGGAGCCCGTCGCCTGGTCCGCCGACCTGGGGGTCACAGAATAGGAGCTGGACGATGCCGTCAGAAGGCTCGGGGCCAAGGACACCGCCCCGGGCCCGGACGGCATCCCCGGCCGCGCCTGGGTTATCGCGTCCGGCATCCTAGGTCCGAGGCTGTGCCGCGTCTTCAGCGCCGCTTTAGAGCAGGGGGTGTTCCCCTCGATTTGGAAGGAGGGGCGGCTGGTCCTCCTCCGAAAGGACGGACGGCCCGTAGATTCTCTCTGTGCGTACCGGCCTATTGTGCTGTTGGACGAGGTGGGAAAGCTCTTCGAGCGTGTCATCGCAAACCGCCTCGTCCACCACCTGTCGAGCGTTGGCCCCGATCTGGCCGACATCCAGTTCGGGTTTCGCGAGGGTCGCAGCACCATCGACGCTGTCCAGCGGGTGCGCACCCTCGCCGAGTCGGTCACGTCCCGGGGTGGGGTGGCGCTGGGCGTCTCCTTGGACGTTACAAACGCGTTCAACACCCTGCCCCGTGGGACGATGCGGGGGGCGCTGGTTCACCACAACGTCCCCCCGTATCTGCAGAGGATCATTGAGGCCTTCCTGGATGGCAGGTGGATACTGTACACGGGCCAGGACGGTACGCTGCACTGGAGGGAGGTCGACTGCGGAGTGCCCCAGGGGTCCAAACTGGCCCCCCCTTATGGAACGTGGGGTACAACGCGGCGCTGCGGGCGATCCTCCCGCCCGGGGTGTTGGCCGCGGTATTCGCCGATGACTACTACCTGCTGGCCACCGGGCGGGAGTGATTGAGGACCTGCCGCCGTGCCGAGGTGGGGGTCGCCATCGTGCGAAGAGCGATCCGGGCGCTGGGTCTGGCGCTGGCTCCTCACAAGACCGAGGCCATGTGGTTCTTCGAGCCTCGGCGTGGGTTAGCCCCTCCGGCCCAGCTCTGGCTCGAGGTCGACGGGTGCCGGATCGTGATCGGCCGGGGTCTTCAATACCTCGCTCTGTATCTCGACAGCCACTGGCGGTTCGATGTTCACTTCGACCGCCTGGGTCCCCGATTGGAACAGGTGGCGACCAATCTTGGCCGCCTGTTGCCCAACCTCAAGGGGCCGGGAGTGAGGGTTCACCGCCTATACGTGGGAATCGTCCGGTCCATAGCCCTATACGGGCCTCCGATATGGGCCGGCGATCTGGCGGTCAGCAGGCACAGTTGCACTCTGCTGCGGTGGGTGGAGCGCCGGCTGGCCATCAGGATCGTGCGGGGCTACTGCACGATCTCCTACGAGGGGGCGATGGCCCTGGCGGGTCTCATCCCACTCCGGTACCAGGCGGAGGTCGAATCTAGTACATACTGGTATTCGCGAGCCCTCCGCTAAGCCGGGGAGGACCCACCGGGGCCCACGGTCGAGGAACACCGGAGCCAGTCCCGACTGGTCGCGGCGGAAAGGTGGCAGAGATCCCTAACAGAGGGGGCTGCCGCCGGAACCCGCACCGTCGGGGCGGTCCTGCCGATGATATCGGAGTGGCGGGACCGCGGCCACGGCGCCCTGTTGTTCCGGGCCACGCAGGTGCTCTCCGGGGTGTCCGCACACGCTGGCGGAGTGCCCGGTGTTTGCGGTGGCCCGCCACGCCCTGACGGCAGAAATAGGGGAGGATCTCTCGCCGGCATGCGTCGTGAGACAGATGCTTGCCGGCGAGACAGGATGAAGGGCCGTGACCACCTTCTGCGAGGAGGTCATGGCCCTCAAGGAGAGGTCGTGGACGTGGGACGCGACGACGTCGCAGGGATCCGCCGCGATAAGGGGGGGGGGGGGGGGGAGGGCGATGGCGGCTTTCGCTACTTGCCCCCCCGGCGTGACGGATGCGGGACGGGGTAGTGTAGCAGGAGGGCCCGCGTGCCCCCCCGCCTCCTGGGGAGATTTTACGGGGGGTGTTTCTTGTGGGGGTGGGAGGGTTAGCGGTGCACCCTCCCGCCCCGGACGAAATGAGCCCGGATCCCGGCCGGACCCGGGGGCGTGCGGGAGGGGACCCCGTTCTCAATCTGGGGCCCTTCTCCGTCCGCCTCTGGGGAGCCGGGTGACTCCGGGCGGAGAGTGGCGTCTCCCTCCCACGCTGGGAGTGGCGCTGGCCCCCGCAGGGGGCTGCAGCGGCGTCGAAGGTGTCCCCCTGGAGGGTGGCCGGCAACGGCTCACCGCAGCCCACAGGGGGAAGACTCGGCGGGCCGCAGGCGCCCTGTTTGGGCGCCATTGCACGCGGACCCGGGGTGTAGCCGGCACCGGAACCCGGCGAAGCGAAGGACAGGGCCCGACCTTCCACGCGGGCGGGCGGGGGGTTGCTCCTCCCCGTAGCCTATGAGGAGATCGTGGCGCGGGGACTGCGGCGGTACGGGCTGGGGGGCCCGGCCGCCATTGCACGCGGTTCCCCCCTGATGGAGCCGGCCCCGGGTGCGACACCTGGTGCCGGCTGGGGGAGTTGTAACTCCCCCGGTGAGGGGCGCTTTCAGCGCACGGCGGGGTGGGCTCCGGAGTTATAGTAATCAGGTCCCGGAGCCTCTGCCATACGCCAGAGGAGGTCGCCGTGGGGTTTTAGTCAGTAGGAATCTGACACTCCCCCGCTGCCCTCCCCCAACGGTGGCGGGGGGTCTTATGTAAGATTTCACCACGAAAAAAAAAATAAAATGGTTGGATTCCCGCTTGACGCGTCGAGTAGAGCGGACGTGTTTCGTGGTCGCTCCGTGGTTAGATTTTCAACGCGGTGGATAGCGGCTTAGTTATTCGCGTTTTATGGTAAAATCATTTTTATTATGTGTTCGGAAGTGCTATTGTGTCGTTTTTTGATTACATATTGTGTTAATTTATTGTTAAATAACGAAAACGTGACGTGCGTGTTACGCGGCATTTCGACGTCGTGTTTCCGGTGTTCGGGGTGTTAATTATAAACATTGGACATTATTTAAGGATAATTTTCGTGAATTGGAAACGATTCGCAGTTAAATTCCTCGTTTTTTGGAGCCACAGCTCCAAAACAACGGGTCTGATCATAAAATGTCGTACAACATAAATAGTAGGAAATTTGATGTCCTACAAAAAAGGTGTGTTAACATTTTGTCGTAGCTCGCACCGTTTCTGAGATATTTGCAGATTTACCTCAAACAAAGGGGCGTCACGCACATATTCCGAGATATTTCTTCTCCTTCTTGTTCTTCTCCACAGCTGCGCTAGAAGTGGCATTTACAGCTCCGAATAGTGAATACAGCTTAGAATAGTGAAGAGTTACCTCAAAGGAAGGGGCCACGGTATTTCTGCATCTTTATAACGTGTGTACGTGTACGAATTTCGCACTTCAAACTCGTCCGAATATCTCGGTCGGTAACATGGATCGATAACCCCGTCTTCACCAAATACGTAAAAGCAATCGCTGCTGCGCTGTCCAACCACCGATCCGAGCGCTCGCCAATATTAAAACTCCTAAATTCGAACAGTTACGGCATTAATGCGAAAGCAATTCAGAGAGCGATTATCAAGCGACAGCAACGACCAAGAGCTTTATCTTTACTCGAGTTTAGAGAATTTTTAATTTCAATTCAGTGCCTTGCACCGCGAAGTCTGTGAATCGTGTAATTCCAAATTAAAACACAAGTGTGATTTTTGTAGTGCTTAATTCACGACTCATTGTGTAAAAATTGTAAGTTATACACAATTAGTGACCGCTAAGCTGTGTCGTTCATCTTCTCCTCGACGCCCACGTCTTTGAAAAGACGGAATCCACGCCTTTTCCGAAAACTCTAATTCTCGCGGAGAACACATTATTTCTAATGTGAATATAGTAATAATGATATTGTTATTAAATGTACACTGATCTGTAGGAAGGTATCAGTATATGACATTATATCTAATGAAGGTATAGTAATAATGATATTGTTATTAAATGTATATTACATATATAATGCTGATATAGTAATAATGACATTGTTATTAAATGTATATTACATATCCAATGCAGATATAGTAATAATGATATTATTACTAATTGTACAGTGAACTGTAGGAAGGTATCAGTATATCACGTTATATCTAATGTACATAAAGTAATAATGATATTGTTATTAAATGTACATTGATCTGTAGGAAGGTATCAGTATATTACATTATTTCTAACGTAGATATAGTAATAATGACATTCTTATCTTTATATATATATTTCTTCTGTGCGCGTGTATGTGACCGAACTCCTCTTAAACATTTTTTGATCAGATGCGCAGTTTTCGAGATATATCCAGATATTTAAAAGTTCCGAAGCCGCACCAACATTATAAGGATGAAGAAACATGTAACGGGGTCGGGCTGTTCGGTGCGCACGGCGTTGCGCACCGCGGACGGTTTCCCCGTGCCAGGGTTCGCAAGGGAACAGGTCGGTAAATAATGAGGCGTTGATATGTTAGAAAAATATAAATTTATTCAAAGAATACTGAAGCTACTGGTGGACTACGTGGATACAGGGCGGCGGTCCTAGCCTCGCCGCGCTGGAAGCCGGGCGGTGGTCTCCGGCCTTGGATACTGCAATCAAAATATCGTCTGGTGATTAGACGCGTGGAGCTATATTACTTAAGACTAGAGCACAGTTCTTACGTACTACGGTCGGAACCCGGTCCGTCACAGAAATTACGCGGAACTTATGCCTAACGCTCTTACAAACTACTACGGTCGCTACCGCCATACAAGCTAAATGAGTACGGACGCACGCTGGTGTACGCGGAGCGCGGACGCAAGCGGAGCGCGAACGCGAACAATCTAGCGAAGGCGCCGAGGCACTATCGAGTGCCGAGGAAGTCAGGAAGAGGAAAGACCCGATTGGGCCGATGGTATTTTATTCAATCACGCTGCGGTGTTTCGCGCTGCGGTGGAGTCGTTGCCCGTTTGCCTCACGCGGCTCGTCTTCTCGTACGCCGAGGTAGAACCGCACTAGCTTGGTCACCCCGGGTCAACCACGGGTCTGACGAGGTTAGGCGCCTACGGCCGCTGGACCTACAGGAGCTGCCAGGTCGTAGCGTAGTGCAATGCTACGGCCCGTTGGCCAGAGATCTCTTCGCCAGGAAACCCATGGCGTAGAGAGCTCTGGTGCTCCGGTCTGGAAATCCTAGGAGGTCCCCTCGGGGCCGAAGCCCCGAGGCAACTCATCGATCATCGCATCGATCGGTCCTACTTATAGTCTAATCGCACGGGAGTGGTGATGCCGCCGCGGTGGGCGCCCGCGATGCGCGACGCCGATCTGCGGCTGTCGTCGCAAACACTGTGGCCCCTTTCTTTGAGGAAACTCTGTACTATTCTAAGCTGTATTCACTATTCCGAGCTGTAAATGCCACTTCCAGCGCAGCTGTGCGGAAGAAAAACAACAAAAAGGAGGAATATCTCGGAATACAGTATAAACTCGTTATAAGCTAAAAAGATCTCTACGTTAATTGCAAAGAAACTATCCCCACCACTGGGGAGTATACCCCTCGAGACGCTACGAAGTTTGCTCGCCGAGTACCGTAACATGATCTGGGATCAGATATCGGTGATGCAACACTAATGCAAGTACCTAACTTTGTTATTTTTCATTTTTCTTTATAATACATTTTCCGTGATATTTCTGAGATTTTTCTAATCGCAATGATACCAAACACGATATAATTCGAACCATATTTACCGTGTAGACTCGTTGTAAGTAAAACGTTCGATATCGGACTTTTGCTTATAACGTGTAGTTCCACTATTGTTTGATGTTAGCCGACTGCTTCGAACGTAGAAAAGGACCTTTAGTGAAAAAGAGGACGGAGCGAAAACAAACCGTTCTATGTCGGTGAGACAACTTAACTTTTTTATTTTTCATTTTTTTTTTATAAAACTTTTTCCATCATATTTCTGACATTTTTTTCGTGAAATGATACCAAACACGATATAATTCGGACCATATTTACTTGAAACAACTTATTATGTATCATTATCATTTCTATTAAATTAGAAAAAAGTTTTATCTCAAGTATCTGGTCAATCAGCTACAGTATCACAATAACCAGTTTTTATTAGATTATATAAATATTTGCATTTCATTATAAAATTATAGTTTCATTTTATTGGTAGTCTTATTAATAAAATGAAACTGTCATTTTCACCAAGTAAATATGGTCCGAATTATATCGTGTTTGGTATCATTTTAATGAGAAAAATGTCAGAAATATCATGGAAAAAGTTTTATAAAAAAAAAATGAAATATAACAAAATTCAGTTGCTTCATCGACATAGAACAGTTTGTTTTTGCTCCGTCCTCTTTTTCACTCAAGGTCCTTTTCTACGTTCGAAGCAGTCGGCTAACATCAAACAATAGTGGAAGTACATGTTATAGGCAAAAGTCCGGTCCCGTGCGTTAAGTTGTAACTAGTTTACACGGTAAATATGGTCCAAATTATATCGTGTTTGGTATCATTTTAATTAGAGGAATGTCAGAAATTTCATGGAAAAAGTTTGATACAAAAAAAATGAAAAATAACAAAGTTACGTTGTAGCATTAGTGTTGCCTCACTGATAGAGAACGGTTTGTTTTCGCTCCATCCTCATTTTCACTCGCTGTCCTTTTCTACGTTCGAAGCAGTCGGCAAATATCAAACAATGGTGGAACTACATGTTATAAGGAAAAGTCCGGTCCCGAGCGTTTTGCTTATAACGAGTCTATACTGTATGTGCGTGACGCCCCTTTCCTTGAGGTAAATCTGCAAATATCTCGGAAACGTTGCGTGCTATGGCAGAAGGTTAAGAGAACTTTTTTGTAGGAAATTAAATTTCCTACTATCTATGTTGTATGACATTTTTTGAACAGATGCGTAGTTTTCGAGATATATCGAGATATTTAAAAGTTCCGAAGCAGCACCAACATTATAAGGATGAAGAGACACTATGGCCCCTTTCTTTGAGGTAACTCTGCACTATTCTGAGCTGTATTCACTATTCCCAGCTGTAAATGCCACTTCCAGCGCAGCTGTGCAGAAGAAGAACAAGAAGATTTTTATGTAACATATTGCCATAGTTCGCACCAGTTCGTAGATATTTGCAGATTTACCTCAAGGAATGGGGCGTCACGCACATATTCCAAGATATTTCTTCGTCTTCTTGTTCTTCTTCTGCACAGCTGCGCTGGCAGTGGCATTTGCAGCTGGGAATAGCGAATACAGCTTAGAATAGTGCAGAGTTACCTCAAAGAAAGGGGCCGCAGTGTTTCTTCATCCTTATAATGTTGGTGCGGCTTCGGAACTTTTAAATATCTCGATATATCTCGAAAACTACGAATTTGATAAAAGAATGTCATAAAACATAAATAGTAGGAAATTTAATTTCCTACAAAAAACGTCTCTTAACATTTTGCCATAGCTCGCACCGTTTCCGAGATATTTGCAGATTTACCTCATGGAATGGGGCGTCACGCACATATTCCGAGATATTTCTTGTTCTTCTTGTTCTTCTTCTGCACAGCTGCGCTGGAAGTGGCATTTACAGCTCGGAATAGTGAATACAGCTTTGAATAGTGCAGAGTTACCTCAAGGAAAGGGGCCACAGTGTTTCATCATCCTTATAATGTTGGTGCGGCTTCGGAACTTTTAAATATCTCGACATATCTCGAAAACTATGCGTCTGATCAAAAAATGTCATAGAACATAAAAAGTAGGAAATTTAATTTACTACAAAAAAGGTCTGTTACAATTTTGCCATAGCTGGCACCGTTTCCGAGATATTTGCATATTTACCACAAGGAAAGGGGCGTCACGCACATATTCCAAGATATTTGTTCTTCTTCTTGTTCTTCTTCTGCACAGCTGCGCTGGAAGTGGCAACCAGTTGCCTGGTTGTTGAAAAGTCCCTGTACGAGAGTGTATACAAGCCTGGTTATTTACGGCCGGATTTGCGCGCGTGGCGGAAACTTGGATGCTTGCGAGGCGTGCTTTGATTTATCCTTATACATCTTTCGGTGTAAATTTTTATTCCTTTTGCATTTGTATGGACGCAATCGCTTACAATTTACAATTTGCAATTTACAATTTGCAATCTATGTGTTCAAAAGTGTCCGAGATTGTAAGGATGTCTTGAGCTTGCGATTGTGAACCGGTTCGGGATGTAGGATCGGCAGTGAGACGGCAATTGAAAATGAATGCACTTGGGATTGCACAAAACAAACAATGTATATTTACAGGCACAAATACACTATGTACAGTATTAACAATAAATTGTGCGTTGCACGAATTTATGATGATCGTAGATCGTGAAGATTCTCCCGCGTCGCGGAGAATTTGCAATTGAGATTGCGTTGTATTAAGACCACGTGTTGGTTCAACACGTGGTCACCGCGAAATTCTACTAATTTCGTGGATTTGCACGAACTAGATTAACCGCGAGTTCGCGTTGGCCGTCGCCACAGAATTCGCGTTGCGATGCTGAGTTCTTTAGAATCGAAATTCGTTAATTGCACTAGAAATTTTTGGAATCAGTACTGCACGTGTTTACCGTAACGATACAAAACCGTAATGGCCGAACCACCGGCTTCGTCGTAGCAAGAGCCGTTGGCTTCTTCCCGGTGACGTCAAGCTCGGTGATTGGTCAGCCTGACCGGTATCCAAGGTGGCTGCCGGTCGCGCTGAAGAGTGCTGCCGCGGTTCGTGCGGCGACGGTTGAAATCAACGCATTTTCGAACACTATGACTTATAACAGTATAATCTATAATTTATAAAGTAGGGGGGATTGAGCCGATAAGGCCTACGGTTATATTTAGTTGGAATATAACTCATTTGCTGTATTTATTATTTTACATTATATAACATTTCATTACATTACATTACATTATGTCGGCTATGTATGTCGGTTATGTTGGTTACGTATGTTGCGCGTTACACACTTTCTGTAGTTCCCAATTTGTGAATATCCTTAGCTGTTTTACCTGCATTCAGTTTACGTACATTCATTCATTTATTATTCATTCATTCCTTCATTTTGATGTTGATTGATTAAAGCTATACATTGATCTGATTCGATTTTTCTTGATTTATTGATTCATTTCTGCTTCATATCTCATTTCTGCTAGTTGCCTGTTACCATGATTTATTCTAGTTTCATTGATTTATTATTTTATTTTACTAACTAATATTATTTGACCGAGAGTTGTTTTTATTGGGCTCACGGGACTTTCCTGATCGCATGTGTTGTTGACGTTGTTTGACTTTACTGGTTGATTTTGTCTAAGTTAAATGTTTTATTCTATTTATTTATTCGGCCCTTCGTTCTGTGGCGATTCCTGATTCCGTTGATTCTGTTGTTTTGTATAATCTGTTTTCTGCGGCGCGATATGTAGTAATACAGTGTGTCCTGCAATCTGCGCAATCTGTGGATCTTCTTCGGGTTGATCCATTTGATTTCATTTTATTTTTCCTTATTGTTTGTAATTTGTAATTTATATGTAATTTATATTTATTTCATTCCACCCTATTACAAACGTATGATTCATATTTATATATAATAAATAACCGCAGTATTGATTTTACTAACTGATTTATCCTCCATCTTGATCTGTCTGGAAGCTTGATTTGATGTTCGTGTGCTTTATACCTTCGTGAAATTACTGTATATCAGACTTATCCTTGATGATAAGTTTGATGGTAAGTATGGATTCCTAGGATTGCGCGGCTGCACGATGGATGGTTTTGCTGTCGATAACTGTGTGTACCGGGTAACTGGCGCGCGGTAGGTAATTGCTGCGCGGCAGATAATTGGTCTGTGGATAACCGTTACGGAACCGTTACGGAGCGAGCGGCCGAGTATTATGTGGTGGATGGAATATTTACGGTTGGTAATATCTCTGGTGCTGCGGTTGGTTACCGACTAGGGATAGCTTTACGGCTTATCTTCGGGCAGTATTGCATGCTTTACTTATTACGATGCGTTTTGCTATCGTTATCTTTCGTAGGTACCTTACTTCTGGTTTTCATCGCGGTGATTTATTGAAAGTTGTTGAAGTATTTTCGCTTTTATTTCCGCTTTTCGCTTTTGAACGTTTATATATTCTGTATAATTAGTTGATTAATTTGATGATTTGGTGGTTAATTTGATGGTCGATAATCATTATGGTATGGACTAGGGAAGTCGAACACTAGGTATCTATGTTCTTTATGGGTTATGGTCGCGCTCTTTATTTTATTTCGCCCGGTTTCCTATCTTAGTTGGCGTTGACATGGTCATCGGTCAACTATGATGTGATGAGATACGAAGTGTTAAGTGATAAGTGTCAATTGAACTGAATTAATTAATTAATTGAATTGAATTTATTGAAAGTATTGAATTTTGAATTTTCTAATTTAAATTTTGTATTTATTCGTGCGGATGTGATTGCTGTGACAGTGCGCGTACTAATGTGCTACGCTCGAAGGTATTGTATTGTAGTGTAATTGCAGTGTATTTGTTAATGTGGTATCATTAGCTCCGTTTTGTGTATTTTATGCATTCGGTGCATTTATATTACTTACTATTATATATTATATATTATATGCTGTATTATGTTATATTATATTATGTTATATTGTATTATGTTATAATATTGTATTATAGTATTGTTATTGTATTGTATTATACCATGATCATATTGTATTATTTTATTTATGTTATTAATGTTATTACATCCAAGCTACGTTTAATCTACGTTCAATTGCGTTCAGCCTGCGTTCAATCTGTGACCATTTTAGGCATTGAATATATTATATGTTATATTGTAATATTATTATTTTAGACCTTGGATTGTGTCCAGTTATTCAGCTATATTAGTTAGCTATGTTAGGCTATACTTAACCAGTATTCTGTATTAAATTGTATTGTTTTGCATTATTCTTATATAACTTCCTAACTTTCTATTCCATTATATTATTATAATTGAGTAAGTAAATGTACAGAGTAATTAACAATGGCATATGGCATATCGAATTGCATTGAATTAAATTACTTGATACAGATTATTAATATGTGTCTGCTTTATTTTACCTGCTGTGATTATAGCTGTGGTTATATCTGTGATGATTATATATGCGATTATATTTGCGGTTATATTTATTTGACTTAGTTTAATGGGTCTTGTATTATGGAATTTAGAAGAGTCTATCTGGATTGGATGGATTAATGAGTTTATATCATATGCGTATATTGCGTTTATAACCCCTTTGCATATTTTAAGAGTGGGTTTGATTCTGTTTCTGGTGTCTTGTTTCTTAGTGCTTAGCTCCTTAGTTCCTCTTGTAGTATCATGCATTGTTTCTAAGCTTTCGGGGGTTGTTTGGGCTCCCAGGCATTGTCAATTAATTGTTGACTATAAGATGTATCATATATCCTTTAGCAATTTAGATATGAATGACGTGTAACGACATTGGTTTGTTGGTTTATTGTTCGCCGTTCACTATTCACTATCCTTATTCTTTTCTTATTTTTATTCTTGGTCACTTGACATGTTTCAGTGACTTCTTCTTCAATTGAGTGTTACGGTTTACGTTCCATGTTACTATAATATCATTCACTGCTCTTTTGTAGCTCATCGTACCCCTCTCAGGATAATGTTTTGCATACTATGTTTAATTCAATTCTAGTGCAGCTGTGACAGTTGTAAATCTGTGTATTTTGAATACTTACGGTACTTTATGCAATCTTTTGTACATTAATTACCCTTTCTTAATTTCAATTCTGATTCTGATTTTGATTCTGATTTGGAAAGTGTTAGTTCAGTATTGGTTAATACGGCTGGTGCTCAGGGAGGCATACGCTGCAGTAGTCCGTCCTGCATGATGCAATGTATTTATGGTTTTCTATACATACATATATGCGTTATGGTTCCTTAAATTCTTTGAATTTCTTGACCTTTCTTATAGAAGTGTTTGGCTTGGTTCAGCACCTATATGCCTTTTCTATTAATTGGTATTAAAGGGGGTTTAATGGAACTGCATCATTTAAACTGACTATGGTATGAGGAGTTTAATTAATTATCTACATCGGTATACTTATTAAATTAATTATATTTGGAGTGTTTTCGTTACATATTATATATACACATATGTTCATAGTAATTTTGATCTATTGTAGTGTAGTTTAGTTTTCTTGTACCTTTATATTATGATTTAGTAGTAATATGGTTGTATGTGGGGTTTATTATTGATTAGTTTTCACCACGCGCTGTATTGCATCGACTTACCTGTATCAGTATTAATATTATTACCATACTTATCGGAGCGGTATTATAATCCAGTAACAATCTAATCTACTCAGTTTATAACTATTTGAATTGTTTGATCTGCCTTATGGTTTATGCCGATTTAGGTCTCATGTGCTCCCCATATTATATCAGATGGGTATTCTCTTCTCCTGTTATCCGTTAATTACACTCTACCTCCACTTCCATTGGCTGGCGTTAGGGCTTCCTGCAAATAGACTAGGATTATGTTACATTTTACATTTAATACTATGGTTAATTTCTGATGTTAACAGTTCTGTCTCTTCCTATTATTCTCATTATGAGGTATATGTTGCTACTTATCTTTATTGATGATTTGCTCGCAATAATTTCAAATTGTTTTTTATTGCCTTCATTTGATCATTGATTGTACTCCATCATGATCGCTTGCCAACCACGTTGAGGTTTTGGTCGCGTAAATGTTCCTGCACGTAAATTTATGTAACTTAATAGTTTCAATGAATGGTTTCAATTATTAGTATTACATTACGCTCACCTATTTATTTTCTTCTCAGCTTACTTTCTGGTTATACCCTATATTCTATATTTTATACTGTACCTTATTTACCTTTACCTCTGATAATAATTAGTAGCATTCTATGTTATGTTATGTTTGCTTCTCTTCTCTTATGGCTGGCTTTCTATTTGCTATCTGTCTGGCGACTTTATTTTACTTTACGGTTCACATCCTTGGTTTATTTCATCTCAAATTTATGGTTTATCTTGAGTTTAATTTTATGTGATCATATTGTGCGCTAGTGTTGAATGTTAAATATTCCTCTTCTGCTATTTGGCTGCTCGGCTGTATGTATGTATGTTTGACGTTTTAGGTTTTGGAGGTTTTGTTGGTCATTTGCTTATGTCCATTTCACATATGCTCGCTTGCCTGCTTGCGTGCAATACTACTTATGTTTACTTCACAGTTTCTCACGTTCTCATATTGCTTACTGTTTCTTTTACTGTTAACTGTTCATTAACTGCTCTATTGCATTAGATGCATTAGATGCATATATATATTTATTTCCCGTTGTATTTGTGATTTGATTTAACCAGTTTTAGTATGTTTAGTATGTTTAGTATGCTTATTATGACAGCTGTTATTGAATGTATGGGCTCCTCTATTCTATTCATGGGCTTCATGTGCTTATTAATTCCTATTCATTATTCATTATTTATTTATTCATTCACTCATTCATTTATTCATTTATTTATTCATTTATCCTTTACTCATTATTTATTCATTATTTATCGTTGCATATTTGGGGCATTCGAAGCGCTACTCGAAGCGCTATGCTTGCCATGAGCGTGTGTGTGTGTGTGTGTAAAGTATGTATAGGACAGGTCTTCGAGGGTTGCAGCCTACCAAGATGTGGCACAGTCAACCGGGGAAAGGAATCGCCTCGGGCCCTGGCTGTGCTGAAGAGCAAGCCCTGTTAAAACAGGTGAACACATGGCGCGACCACCCGTTGAGCAGGAGCTCCGGTTCCTGGTCGTGGCCGAAGAAAAATGGCCTGTCCTCGTGGAAGGTCAGGTGGGCGTGATGACTGCAAGGATATGCCACATCATCATTATCAACCAGCCATGGTGGACGAAGATGGACACGGCCAACTATGGAGATACGATGTCCCAGTTCCTGGCCGTGTTGAAGAGCAAGCCCTGTTAAAACAGGTGAACACATGGCGCGATCACCCGTTGAGCAGGAGCTCCGGTTCCTGGTCGTGGCCGAAGAGGAACCCCTTTCCTGGCAATAGTGCTAGGCAGGCGAAGACGTGGCGCGGTCACGCCGGGAAGATGTCCCCCCGGTGCCGATCGTTGCTGAAGAAAAATGGCCTGTCCTCGTGGAAGGTCAGGTGGGCGTGATGACATCTAGGATAAGCCACATCATCATTATCAACCAACCATGGTGGACGAAGATGGACACGGTCAGCCGTGGAGATACGATGTCCCGGTTCCTGGCCGTGTCGAAGAGCAAGCTCCTGCCCTAGCAGGTGAACACATGGCGCGACCACCCGGAATGGGCTTACTTCGGTTCCTGGTCGTGGCCGAAGAAAAATCCTGTGCCTTACCGTACAGGTTGAAAATGTCCTACCGCTGGATCGGAGGTGCAACAGCGTGGATCCGCAGATGCCCCATGTGCCTAGTGCATGGCGTTTTTGCGGGCGGCCGCAATAACGCGAAATGCGTTGAAATGCCGAAGCGTCGTTGTGGCTATTCGCTGGTATTCCTTTATGAATTCTAACGAGTGAGAAGGTGCTGGCGGCCCACGTTAGGGGAGAGGATTTAGTGGGTAGTATGTCCAGCTTCGGGAGTGCCCACTCTGGTCCGCCCGTCTAGGTCGTCCCTTCAGGGCTGTGGCCTACTCTTGGGCTAAACTCAACCCTTAAGGGTTGGGTTGCCAGGTTGCTCCTTTCTGGCGTTGCGTCTTTGGGTTTGCCCTCACCTCACGGGCGCCAGGCTGCCCCTTCAGGGCGGACATAAGTCCAACACTGCCCGGATCCCCTTTAGCCGACTAGACGAAAAGGGGAACCAACCCGCGCGTGCGCAAACGCATTTCCTCTTCCAACTGAACCAAAAAAAAAAAAAGGTTTCAGGGGGACCCACGGACCTGGCCAAGTGTACTGGCTGGGCGGGGAGGTGATACCCCGACGTGGCGCGTCCCCAGGTGGCGGATAGGGGAAAGCTCGCCATGCACTTTGCGGAGTGCATGGAGGGTTGGAGTGAAATAAAATAGCTCCCGCGGACCAAACACCAAGGGAAGGAAAACCCATCAAAACCTCCCCTGTGACTGGGGGATTGAATGCAGACACGGTAACGCCTGCCTGTCGTACAAGGCGACTGAAAGGGGGGCGTTTGCTGCTGTCGAGGTAGCCTCGCAGATGACCCGGGACGATGCCGGTGGGATGTACGGATCTTGGCAGGGCCTCCCTTGGTAAGGCCTGGGTCGGGAGGCGACAAGGTGGCTGCAGCGTCATTCAGTTCTCCAGGGGACAGGCTGCGTGGCGGTCGGGTGCGGGTAGCGAACTCGGAGTGCCCAAGCAATTACACCGTAACCCAGTGGTCACGTTTCGCTGGAACGGGGGGCTTGCCTTCATTGGCCGGCCCGCGAAGATGACAACCGCTATAAAAAATCTCTAGCCCCAGCTGCGGTTCGCGGTGATGAGAGCGCCCCTGGAGTCAGCGCCAGCGGTGGCTGATAGGTGCATCAGTCTCTAGCGGACAACCCCGAGGTATCTGGCGACACCCCGGGTGTACTAGCCTCACCCGGGTAAGGCGGCTCTGCCCGGGTGGACCCACAGACCGACCCACTCGTGGGAACACTATGGATGACTTGAAACTATAAACGCCAACAACAACAACAAACACTGGACGGGACGAACCGACGACGACTGCGGCTGTTCAACAGGGCGCGAGACGGGAAACGGGCGCGGAGGATATGGCGCAGCCCAGCACTAGCAGGGTAACGGATGCGCGCCGCCTATCTGTCCGATTAACTAGGGCGGATGTGGAGTGGCCTCCCCTGAGGCCGGTACGAGGAGGGGCCGGAGTTTCCCCGGCGGCCTCTGATGTCCCCGCATCCAGAGAGAGTGAGGTGGACTTGGACTCGGACGAGTCACTCTCCTCGGCAGTATCTCTGGAGGCACGGCGCACGAGCAAGAGGGGTCGCCCGCCGACCACGGGCCAGTACGCGTGGCTCGCGGCGGCTAAGCAGAGTCCTGGATGTCCAATGCCGGGAACTTGACCTGCTGGAGGAGAGGAGGATGCTCGATCCTAACGAGGACCCTGTAGAACAGTGTCGGGGTAGCAGGTCCCTCCCGGACCCTGATGACCTGGCGGAGGAAGTCAAGTCCCCACGCGCGACCTTATTGCGCAGTCCTTGGAGTTCTGTCGCGACATCGACAAGGTCGCGGGCGTCTCCAAGGGACTGAGAGGGACATTTCTTCGCAAGCTGAGGATGGCCTCCCGCTACCTTAAGGCTATCCACACGGAAGCGAGAATCAGGGCTGCACCTGCCAGGGCCGATAAAGAGGTGAAGGAGCTTTGCGAACAGCTGAAGCTGCGGGAGGAACAAGTGGCTGTCCAGGAGGCCCAAATCAACATCCTGCAAAATAGCCTGGCAGACATTACGTGCAGGGTCGCTGCCACAGAGGTGCCGGCGCCTGAAGGCCCCGGCCCATCCAAAAGGTCGGCGAGGCCCGGCTCGCCGTTGTCTGGCGAAGAGGCGGGCAGGAAAAGGAGGAAGGACGCAGTCGAGCTTCCGGCTTACCGTCTTGCCCGAATGAATGTCCCGTGGTGCAAGTCCCAATCCCAGCTGCTGCACCCGGAAAAGAGGAGGGGAAGGATGGTGGCCTCGAGCCCGACCTGATGAGGGGATTTGCGGCTCTCCTCGAAAAGGGCCCGTCGGGGCTCCGGGCGGAGTTCAAAGCCGCTCTTGCAGCCGTCCAGCCCCCGCCTAAGAGGGCGGAGCATGTTAAGGGGGGAGCTGCGGCTGCGACCATCCCCACTACATCGAGGAAGGAGGCTGAGAGGCGGGTGCGGAATAGGACCCTGCCTGCCACGGAGCCGTTGCCGGGGCCCTCCTTAACACCCGACAAACCGGCATCATTTGTAGAGGCTAGAATGGCCCGGATTGTCGAAGAACATCGGAGGACGGCGGATGGGACATGGGTGACGGTGGTCGGCCGCCGCGCTAAAGCTGCAGAGAAGAAGGCGGCAGCGGCAAAGGCCCCTCCCTCCCAGAGCTCCAAGGTGGTTGCCCAGAAGGGGCAGAAGAGAGGGGCGCACCGGCGGTTAAGGGGCAAGGGGCCCAACCTGCCAGGCAGAAGGCCCACCGCCCTCCTCGTACTGCGGCGGTCACCATCAACCTAGCTGCCGAGGCTAAGGTCTCATACACCAAGGCCATGCTCATGGGCCGGGAGCGGGTCAAGTTGGAGGAGCTGGGCATCACGGCGTTGATGCCCAGCAGAGCTCGGACCGGTGGCTTGTTCCTCGAGTTACCTGGCGAGGACAGGACGGAGAAAGCTGCCAAGTTGGCTGACCGACTCCGCCAGTGGTTCAGTGGCACCGAGGTGAGGGTTGCCCGCCCCATAAAAATGGGCGAGGTTAGGGTGACCGGTCTCGACGACTCGGTCACCCCGGCGGAGGTGGCGGCCGCATTGGCCGCTGCGGGGGGTTGCTCCGCTGAAGAAATTAAAATGGGGGAGATTCGCCCCTCCCCCCAAAGGATGGGGACTGTCTGGGCGAGATGCCCTGTAGCGGCACTCAAAATGTTATCCCTCTCTGGGAGGGTTCTGGTCGGGTGGTCCTCGGCCAGATTACAGGCGCTACCACCGCGGCCATTGCAGTGCTATCGCTGCCTGGAAAGAGGGCATGTTAGGCAGCGATGCACCTGCGAAGTTGATAGGTCCGACCGCTGCTATGCGTGCGGAGAGTCGGGCCACGTGGCCAGCAAGTGTAGCGCCACCCAGCGGTGCCCCATCTGTGCGGACCTGGGGCGGCCCGCGGGGCATCGATTGGGGGCAAAAGGTTGTGCCCCCTACTCCTCCCAGAGGAAGAAGAATAGTGCCGATGAAGGGGCAGGGACAGCCCCCAAGGAACACTCATGAAGGACCAAGCCTGCGGAGTCGAAGAAAGGGAGCAAGAAAAATCCCCCTGCCAAGTCGGCGAGCAAAAATGCCGCGGAGGCGGCTCGTAAGGTCTGGGTATGGTGCCCAAGGGCCCTATACTTCAGGCCAACTTGAACCACTCGGCCAGGGCTCAGGACATGTTGTTCCAAACCCTGGCCGAGTGGAAGGCTGGGTTGGCGGTGGCCGCAGAGCCGTACCGAGTCCTCGACAGACCAGATTGGTTCGGGGACGGGGACGGCTCCGTGTCGATTATTGGCACCGCAGTACCCCCACACCCCGCCCCACCGGAACGGGACCGGGGGTTCGTCGGCGTGCTGTGGGGTGAAATAGCGGTGGTGGGGCTCTATGCCCCGCCCAGATGGCCTCTCGCGCAATATGAACAGTACCTGGACCGGGTGGGGGACTTTGTCTCCCGTTGTTCCCCCCGGCCAGTGCTAGTCCTCGGGGACTTTAATACCCATGCGTCACTTTGGGGCTCCCCGAGGACACACGCGAGAGGCAGGGCGGTCGCAAATTGGGCGGCGGGGCTAGGACTCCACCTGCTCAATGTGGGGTCCGTTAGCACCTGCGTGCGTGCCTAGGGGGAGTCTATAGTCGATCTGTCTATCGCTACTCCCCTGGCCGCGCGTATGGTGCAGAGATGGAGGGTGATGGAAGAGGCGGTCACACTTAGTGACCATCTATACATCCGCCGCGACCTTACCACCAAAGCCCGCCGCCCCTCTGGACCACCTCCGCTACGATGGGCGCTGAAGAGGATGGACGAGGACGTGCTGATGGCAGCAGCCCTCGCCCTGGCCACGCTGCCAACACCTGCCGGGCCGGTTGCGGACATTGGGGAGGAGGTAGAATGGTTCCGGGGAGCCATGAAGGCGGTGTGCGACGCCGCCATGCCCCGGGCCAAGAACCTCCCCAGGCGGGCCGCCTACTGGTGGACGGGCGAAATTGGTGATCTGAGACGAGATTGTCTCGCATCCCGTCGCCAATGGCAAAGGGCCCGCAGAAGAAGGACATTCCGCGACCTAGCGAGGGAGGAGGATCTGTACGGGCAATACCCAGTTTTGGATACTGCCCTACAGGCATCCATCAGGGAGTCTAAATCCCGGGCATGGGCCGAGCTCCTAGGCTCTCTCCAGATGGACCCATGGGTGCGCCCATACAAAATGGTGATGGGCAAGCTTAAGCCCTGGACGCCCCCGGTCACGGAGAGCCTCGACCCCCAGTTTTTGGGACGGGTAGTCGACACTTTGTTCCCACGAGAGAGGGAACACTCCCGCCCCCCGCCAGACCAGGAGGAGGTGGATTGGTCCGACGAACTGGGGGTCACGGAGGAGGAGCTGGCCGGGGCGATTAAACGGATAGGGGCCCGATGGCGTCCCCGGCCGTGCCTGAGTGAAGTCTCTTCGCGTCCTCGGTCCGAGATTGAGACGCTTCTTCAGCGCCTGCATTAAGGATGGAGTCTTCCCAGAACAGTGGAAGACGGGGCGGCTAGTCCTCATCCGGAAGAATGGGCGACCCGCCAACAGTCCCTCGGCCTACCGGCCCATCGTGCTGTTGGACGAGGTGGGGAAGTTGTTCGAGCGGATTCTGGTATCCCGCCTCGTCCAGCACCTGTCCCAGGAGAGTCCCGACTTGGCCGAGTCGCAATATGGCTTCAGGCGGGGGCGCAGCACTATCGACGCAATCCAGTCGATGCGTTCCCGCTGCGACTCGGCCACGTCCCGGGGCAGGGTGGCGTTAGGCGTTAGTCTAGACATCGTCAACGCCTTCAACACCCTGCCTCACGGGACGATAAGGGGGGCGCTGACACGCCACAAGGCGCCCCCCCTACATGAGGAGGATCGTCGGCGACTACCTCCGGGACAGGAAGATTGTGTACAGGGGCCGGGATGGCCAGATGCACGAGAGGGACGTGGACTGTGGCGTACCCCAGGGTTCTGCGAAAGGTCCCACACTTTGGGACCTGGGGTACGACCCGGTCTTGCGGGTCGAGCTCCCGACCGGTGTGAACCTCATGTGCTTCGCAGATGATACGCACGTGTTAGCCGTTGGTCGGGGGTGGTAAAGGACTAGCCGCCTCGCCGAGATTGGCGACGCTGCCGTTGCCGCGGGGATCCGGCGGCTGGGGCTTCAGCTAGCTCACCACAAAACCGAGGCAATGTGGTTTTACTCGCCTCGGCGTTGGGTTGCGCCACCGCCCCAGTCGGTGGTCCATGTGAGTGGAGTCGACGTCCAGGTGGGGAAGGGCCACAGGTACTTGGGCCTCCACCTGGACAGCCACTGGCGCTTCGAGGAGCACTTCGGTCGTCTGGCCCCTAGACTAGACAGGGCAAGCAACGCGCTTGCCCGTCTACTGCCCAATATCGGGGGGCCCAACGAGAAGGTTCGCCGTCTCTACGTGGGGATCGTGCGGAGCATGGCCCTCTATGGTGCGCCCATATGGACGAACGCCCTCATGGATTCCCGGCGCAGCCAGCAACTGCTGCGCCGGGCTGAGAGGAGGATAGCCATCAGGGTAATCAGAGGTTACCGCACGGTCCGCTACGAGGCGACGATGACCCTGGCAGGGGTTGTCCCCTTCAAGTTCCAGGCGGAGGGTGACGCCAAAGTCTTCTGGCGTCTGCGTGCCCTTCGTCTGGACTGGATCCCGCCAGAAGAGATGACCGAAGCTGTTGCTAGGATTAGGCGCCAGGCCCGGCAGAGAGCCCTGGGTCGGTGGCGACGCGAGCTCGTCGAAAGCGGCGCCACCGCCCAGCGTGTAGCCGGCGCGGTCCTTCCAGTGGTCAAGAAATGGAGGGACCGCGGCCACGGAAGGCTCACGTTTAGGACCACACAGGTGCTCACCGGACACGGTTGTTTCGGTGAGTTCCTGCACTGGATCCGGGCGGAGGGGACGGCAGCATGCCATCAATGCGGGGCGGGGCGGGACAACGCGCAACATACCCTGGCGCACTGCCCAGCGTTTGCGCGGGCCCGTCACGCCCTACGGTGCGAAGTTGGTGGTGATCTCTCGCCGGCGGCACTTGTCAAAGAGATGCTCGCCGGCGAGAATCAGTGGAGGGCGGTGATCGATTACTGCGAGACGGTCATCCGTGACGGTGGGCAGTGAAGATGTTACATACCAGGTCCACCGCCCCCAACGGGGAGAAGAGGATGGGGGGAGCAACCTGCCCCCCTGAAGAGGAGTTCCGTGGGGGGACACCAGTCACCCCCCGGAAGAGGAGCACCGGGGAGGGGCGAACGCCCCTCCCCCAACACCGATCGCGCGGCCCCGCGAAACTTATGCGGGGCCGCAGGACCGCAGGAGGCCGGGGCTGGGGCCTCGGTCCCTATTGCAGGCGGCCCGAGGAGTGCCGTCATCTGGTGTGGCGCCCGATGGCGGCGGAGTTTTGCACGTAGGGGGAGGGCCAAAGCTAGACCCTCCCCCGAGCAAGGCGGCTTCAACGCGCCATGGGTGTTTGGGCCCCGGTGTTGTTCGTCATAGGTCCCGGGGCCCTCCCCAACACACAGCGTAGGCCACCGTGGGGGTTTTCGCCGGTAAAAATCCGGCACTACCCTCGGCTCCTCCCCAGGAGGGCTGGGGGCGTCTTTCGAAGATTTCCCCCACGTAAAAAAAAAAAGGTTTCAGGGGGAATCCATTGTGGATCTGGGCTGGGCGTACCCTGTGGCCGGGCGCATGGTGCAAAATTGGAGGGTGGCGGCGAGGGAGACGCTGAGTGATCATCTATACAGCACCTTCAGCTACTCCCTCCCCGCCGCCCCCAGGCCGGCGCGTGGCACGCCACTGCGTCGCTGGGTGCTGAACAGGCTGGACAAGGACATGCTGATGGCCGCAGCCATTCCCGGGCCGGTCGCGGACGTTGAGGGGGAGGCCAAGTGGTTCCGGGAGGCGATGACCGCAATATGCGACACCGCCATGCCCCGGGCCACGCGCCTGCCCCCCCGGAGGGCGGTGTACTGGTTGTCGGGCGACATTGCGGATCTCCAATCCGAGTGTCAGCACGACCGGCGCCAGTGGCAGCGCGCCCGAAGGGCTCGAGTCCGCGACCCGGCGAGGGAGGATCTGCTGATGGGCACATACCAGGTCTTCGTGGTAGCCCTGAGGCAGGCCATCAGGGACGCGAAATCCCGGGCGTGGGAGGAGCTTCAGGGCTCTCTGGACGAGGACCCGTGGGGGCGCCCTTACCGGATGGTGGCGGGCAAGCTCAGCGCACGGGTGCCCCTGGTCTCAGAGAGGCTGGACCCGCAGGTGCTGACGCGGGTAATAGACACCCTCATCCCCCGTTCCGGGGGAACGTCGCACCCGCGCCACCAGCAAGGGCCGGCGGAGCTCGTCGCCTGGTCTGCCGACCTGAGGGTCACAGAGGAGGAGCTGGACGATGCCGTCAGAAGGCTCGGGGCCAAGAACACCGCCCCGGGCTTCGACGACATCCCCGGCCGCGCCTGGGTTATCGCGTCCGGCGTCCTAGGTCCGAGGCTGTGCCGCCTCTTCAGCGCCGCACAGTGGTAAAATTTCTAATTCTAGGAGGACAAAAATGATATTTCTGAATTAATTCAAAATGGATTTGAATGAAATGATGTATTAACATATATACTAAATAAATAATTTCAATAATAATATCTCAGTCTTTCCTTTGTTTCACCCATTATTACCATCCAAATGTCTGAAACTGCAGTGTATGCTGTAGGCAAATTTCTCCATGGTAATGACCACGCAACAACCCAAACGTGTTATTAATTGAAATAGTTATATAAAGTGAATTTTTTTATTACATGTAGCAAAATGGAAGGTTAGTAAATGTAAAATTAATGCACATTTCCTTTTTTCACCTTAAAACTTATAGAAAGATGTAAATTAAATGAACCGCAATTGCAACCTTTTTATTTTACTCAGTGAAAAGTAATATAAGGTTATATCTCGACTCAAGCATGCTCAAGCTGTAAAACTGTTTTATATTGTTTCTATATGAATTACTTAACAATGCCCAAGAAAAATTAGCTGCTACAATCTGCACCTTACTGAGAAATTATCAATTTCAGGTGCATACGCAATTTCGCGGAAACACTTGTTCGATGTATGGCTGAACGAATCGAAGAAAGAGGCGAAAATTTCACAACTTGTTTATCATGTTTTGAATTATTTTAATATTAATGATGTTCGAGAGAATATGGAAACCGTTATAATGGACCGTATTAGAAAATTAGATTATATTATGTCCCAAAAATGGACGGAGAGCCACCGCGTGAAAGAAAAATTTATAAAAAAGAATTCGTTGTGGTTGCAAGGGTTCACATACTTTCCTGAATTACAAAAAAGTGAGACCGAACAGCAGCCTTCAACATCTAAAGGTCCTGGTCGCCCTAGAAAAATATTTCATGAAGTAAGTGAAAAAACCAAAAAACGCCGAATACAATCATTATTAGAAACATATAGTAATGACGAAATTGTGTATGCTGCACAAGTAAGTTTAACATCGGAAGAAAAGCGTGATGCTGATTTTCTAGTGAAAACAGCAGCATGTAGATCTCCTGAAGGGCGAAGGGTAAAACGAATGAAAAAGAATTTTCAAACTTCACAGGCTAAACCAGAAAAACTTAATAAGGAAGAAGCACTAGCTGCATTTTTAGATGGGAAAATGACGAAACGGGCATATGAGGCGGTACAACAACGTTTAAAAATGCATGGTTTTAATGCGTTTCGTTCGTATCCTTTTGTTCTCGAAGCAAAAAAGGAATGCTATCCGGACGAAATTAAAGTTACGGAAATTTCTGCTGAGGTACCATTACAATCTATCATTGACCATACCATTAAACGAATTTGTAAGGTACAAGAACCAGTATTACACCACGCAAAAGACAAACTGAGTGATATTGAAATTATATTCAAATGGGGATGTGATGGTACTTCTGGCATGAGTAAGTATAAACAACGGTTCAAAGAATCCAATGAAAAACAAGAAGACAGCTCGATGTTTGTTGTCTCAGTGGTACCATTACAAATGTATTATAAAGAAGATGGTAATAAACTAATATTATGGCAAAACACGACACCATCGAGCACTAGATTTTGCAGGCCAATAAAATTACTATTACAATCTGAAAAATCTGAACTAATAAAAGCTGAAACAAAAAAAATAGAAGATGCAATAAAAACATTAACTTCCACAAAATTAATGATAGCAGCGAAGCCAATCGAAATAAAACCAATTCTCGTTTTTACTATGGTTGATGGTAAAATTTGTAACAGTTTGATGAATATGTCTACCCAAAAATGTTTTATATGCGGATGTGGACCACGTGATATGAATAAATCGATTAACTCAGCTACATCCTCGGTCGTGATCGATCCAACAACTTACAGGTTCGGACTATCCCCTCTGCACACGAGAATTCGA
Organism: Osmia bicornis bicornis; assembly: GCF_907164935.1. Taxonomy (NCBI): domain Eukaryota; kingdom Metazoa; phylum Arthropoda; class Insecta; order Hymenoptera; family Megachilidae; genus Osmia; species Osmia bicornis. Next base: position 84,189 of record NW_025791376.1, read on the forward strand.
TGCTTTGAGTGCTTGTTAAAAATTTCATATCGTTTAGAAATCAAACAAAAAGCAATAAAATCAGAGAACAAAGAAAAAGTAGCAAAACGAAAGGACAAAATACAGAAGAGATTTTGGAATGAAATGGGTCTGCTAATTGATATTGTGAAGCCTGGTTATGGTACTTCAAATGACGGGAATACGGCTCGTCGATTTTTTGAAAATCCAGTGCAATCAAGTGCCATAACAGGCATAGATCAAAATTTAATAACCCGTTTTTGTATATTGTTACAAGCTATTTCATGTGGATATGAAGTGAATGCAGATAAATTCGAAAAATATGCCACAAACACATTAAAAAAATTTGTACAATTATATCCTTGGTATCTCCTCCCACCAACCGTCCATAAATTGCTTGTGCATGGCTCTGACGATATTAAAAATACTTTGCTACCAATTGGTCAGCTCTCCGAGGAGGCACCGGAGTGTAGGCATAAAGAAATAAAAAAATATAGAGAAGGAAATAGTAGAAAATTTTCACGGGAGTCCACAATGAGAGATATATTTCAGATGCTATTGGTTTCCTCTGACCCTTTTGTAAATAATCATAGAAAAAAAACAATTAAGTCAAATTCGAAGCTATCAACTGAAGTCTATTCGCTATTAACTGATTCTGACAGATTTAACAGTAGTGAACATGATATTGGGGACAGTGATTCTAGTGATAATGAATCACTAACTGATAGCGATTAATTTATAATTCCGTTAAATTCTTAATTATAGTATACATTAAATTATAGTATGTTTAACATTATATTTAAGTAATTTAATTATTTTTACGTTTATTACTTTTTATAAGTAATAAATATATAAATTTAAGAAAAAAAAAATATTTTTATTATAATTTCCACCTCCAATTCTTTCAATATAACAGAAATATATATTTTAACAATGAGATTGTAATTATTAACCCTCGAGAACTTATAAATTATTCCACAATAATTTTGTCCACCTAGAATCGAATCTTTTACCACTGTGCGCCGCTTTGGAGCAGGGGGTGTTCCCCTCGATTTGGAAGGAAGGGCGGCTGGTCCTCCTCCGAAAGGACGGACGGCCCGCAGATTCTCCCTCTGCGTACCGGCCCATTGTGCTGTTGGACAAGGTGGGAAAGCTCTTCGAGCGTGTCATCGCAAACCGCCTCGTCCACCACCTGTCGAGCGTTGGCCCCGATCTGGCCGACATCCAGTTCGGGTTTCGCGAGGGTCGCAGCACCATCGACGCTATCCAGCGGGTGCGCACCTTCGCCGAGTCGGCCACGTCCCGGGGTGGGGTGGCGCTGGGCGTCTCCTTGGACGTTACAAACGCGTTCAACACCCTGCCCCGTGGGACGATACGGGGGGCGCTGGTTCACCACAACGTCCCCCCGTATCTGCAGAGTATCATCAGGGCCTTCCTGGATGGCAGGTGGATACTGTACACGGGCCGGGACGGTACGCTGCACTGGAGAGAGGTCGACCGCGGAGTGCCCCAGGGGTCCAAACTGGGCCCCCCTTATGGAACGTGGGGTACAACGCGGCGCGGCGGGTGAACCTCCCGCCCGGGGTGTGGGCCACGGTATTCGCAGATGACTACTACCTGCTGGCCACCGGGCGGGACTGGTTGAGGACCTGCCGCCGTGCCGAGGTGGGGGTCGCCATCGTGCGAAGAGCCATTAATTGGGATGCCTGTCTTTCTAGCCTAAATGTAAATGAGGCACTGACTTTTTTTATTCTAAGCTCTCTCAGGCCATTGAAACATATGTTCCTTATAGGCTCTTAGCACCTCATTCTTACCCACCTTGGTTCACTGGTGAACTTATCGCACTCATTAGGGCAAAGAAGGCAGCTCATCTTGTCTACAAAAAGCATTTGTATCACTGTGATTATCTATTTTTCAGCGAACTCAGATCCAAGTGTGTTTCTTTGACCAAGAAATGCTACGCAGAATACATGCAGAAAACGGAGGCTAAGATCCGCCGCAATATTAATTCCTTTTGGAACTCCGTAAACTCCAATAAACTCTCACATGCTCTGCCTTCCTGTATATCGATCAATGGATCTGAGTCCTCTGATGCGCAATCCATAGCCGACATGTTTGCGGACTGTTTCGAATCTAATTACAGCGGAGGTATTAACCTGCAGTACCAAGCGACTAGTCAGCATTATTCAATGGTAACTCATAACATAAATAATCTATGTATAAATATATCTGAGGTCTATAATGAAATTAACACTCTTGATCTTAATAAGAGTCCAGGGGAGGATGGTTTACCTACAGCCTTGTTCAAGAATTGCAGCTTTATCATTGCCAGACCACTCTGGCTGATATATAACGCTTCACTTTCTTCTGGTGTTTTTCCAACTAAATGGAAAATTGGTCTTATCACACCAGTGTATAAAAAGGGTGACAGCCGACCCGGGGTGTAGCCGGCACCGGAAGCCGGCGGAGCGAAGTGCTGCGCCTGATCTTCCTCGCAGGCGGGCGGGGTGTTGCTCCTCCTCGTAGCCTGTGAGGAGATCGAGGCGCGGGGACTGCAGGCGGTACGGGCTGGGGAGCCCGGCCGCCATTGCACGCAGTTCACCCGCGATGGAGCCGGCACCGGGTGCGACCCCTGGTGCCGGCTGGGGGAGTTGATACATCCCCGGTGAGGTGCGCCTTCAGCGCACGACGTGGGAGGCTCCGGAGTTATAGTAATTAGGTCCCGGAGCCTCTGCCATACGCCAGAGGAGGTCGCCGTGGGGTTTTAGTCAGTAGGAATCTGACACTCCCCCGCTGCCCTCCCCCAGTGGCGCGGGGAGTCTTATGCAAGATTTCTCCACGAAAAAAAAAAAGGTTAGGTTAGGTTAGGTTAGGTTGGAGTCTTGTGCTGGCTGCCGAGCTGGTCGGACGTGTCATTCGAGGGTCCCGTGGCCTGCCAGGCATCTGGCGCTGCGAGGTTGCATCGTTCTTTGTTTCCTTGATTTTTCTTGATTTTCTACAACTTCTTCGGTTTTTCTTCGGTTTTGCAACATCAGTAATTCCTACGATTTCGCGACCTCTGCGGCCCTTGCTGTGCTTCGCGGCGCCTCACGACTATGTGGATACTAAGTGCTAGGTTATCTTCTTTGGTGCATGTGTGTGCGCGTTCATTTTGTGTCTCCCCGTAATCTGTGCGGTTCTATAAGTGTTACGGAAGTGTACCAGTGATACGAGCTCGCTTCACTAATGTTTTACTGCAAGCGTGCTTTGCGGTTCTATTTCGTGGCTGCGACGTACATTCATCGAGGACCTCGAGTGTTATGGGCATTGCTGATGCAGCCTCCTTATCTTGGCGACTGGTCCACCCTGATCTGCCTCACCAAATCTAAATTGACATCTACCCAACCCGACTCACGAGATGAGAACTGTGACATGAGGTTTTGAGAGAACCAAAGGAAGGTTACGTGCACTGCTGCCATTGTTGATGCTGCCTTTTATCTGGACGGCTAATCAACCTGATTTGGCATATCAATCAAGTTTGACACCTTCTCAGCCTGTCTTACGAAAGGGCAACTGCAACACACATTGCGAGCCGCCCACGGTTGTCATAATGGTATGTCACTCCCGCACAAATAACCGAAGGAAGGGTAAGTTTGAACCAGGAAATTTTAATTTCAATCTCAGCCTCAACCCTAGTCTCAATTTCAGCTTCATACATTATAAACTAATCAAACGCAAACACAATTGCATAATCTAATTCAAACATAGTTTGCTCTATGTTAATTACAAACCGGCGATGGCTTCTGGAAGCTGTCGTCTGCTCACCAAGTATCGGGCTCTCTGTCAGAAATATGCAAACGATTGTGCTAAACCCTCATGTAACCAAGTATAGCCTAAATCTATGAATGCTTCTTTCATATCTCTTATATCTCCTGTGGCACTATGGCTCGTCTGTCCGACCAACTAGCAAAGTAGAGAACTGTATTAATTGAATTGAACTCCCTTTGGAGGCGGGGATTGTTGAACCCGTCCCCAGCTTCCTTGGCCCGACGTCGTTAAAAATGAAGCAAAAGGGGTTGCGCGCGAAGTCCTTATTATAGCTAACAGCGGGTTTCACGTGCATGGGCGCGACTTGGCCACACTCCTTGGACGTTGACTGATGGCTGATCCACTGACCTGTTATTATCATCACCCGCAAGCGGGCGGCGGAATTGGCTCGTCGCTCGTCCGCACGTTTCTCCCATCTCTCGATGAGGCGCTTCGCCTCCAACGAATGGCTCACGCGGTTCGGGTGACCTCTGACCTGCTGAAGTCTCAATTATACTCTAACTTCAATTGTGCACCTACTTGGGCAAGCAGCTAGGGAATTAACCAACTGCGATTACCGGCTCATCAACGGTTGAATCCATCCAATCTTAAATCTAATTTCTAGCTCACATATGTACCTAAAACCAGAGTACGAAACCTCTCATAACTCTAATGTAACCTTTCACTCTGTGAACATCGTTTCTAGCATTCTGCTGATCCTAAATCCTGAAATAGTGATCAGCAGCCTATTTTGTGAACTTACATTTATGGCCCCTTAGCTTCAACTCCCAGGTTAATACAAAACTCAATTTACGAATCCCTCTCAACTTCTAATCACTAGTATAGATTCATAATTATGAATTATGAATTATCAACTCTAGCTCCCTGTTGTCCTTAATTTGGAAATGTTGAACTATAACATACTCTTTTATGCAAACTACATTCTATCAACCTACATATAATTGCATTTCCTGCGCTGCACGACTGTCGGCAATCTCAAACTCCAGGCTCATCACGTTCGTGTCCTGGTTGTTTGCTGGGCTATGATTTGAAATATGGAATTGAATTTTCCCTGGAGGCGGGGTTACAGAATACGTCTCCAGCCTCCCTGGCTTGTCGTAAAAGGCGACTAAAAAGGGACCTCGCGCGTAGTCTCTCCAGATTGGCGCCTTCAGGCCGTCGTACACGGACGCGGCTCGCTTGCAGTTCTTCTTACATCGGCCGATGGTCGTCTCATCGACTTAGTTCTGGACATTTCGTGCGAGTGGGCGACTTAATATGCTCATCGCCCACCGGTGCGCGCCTTTCACCCGCTTGACGAGACGCTTAAAACTTCTAGCTCTCACGCCTAATTTTAAATCCAATCATGAAAACTCAACTCTAATACATGCTTCATTGTTCGAATACCTACCTATCTCCCTGGCAAGGCTTAATTTTGAGAAAGATCCGCATCAATTGCCTTCGCGGGACTGTATTAATTGCCTCTTAATTTTATTCTTATGATAAGTTAATTCAAATCTACGACTCTTCTCAATTCTCAATCATAATACTAACATAGTCCTTCAACTACGAATCATTGACCCTGGTTCCTTGTCAACTTTAGAATTTTTGACTATTTCAAGATTGCGTTTCATCAATTTAATCATAATTGCATTTTGCACAGCATGATTTTCAATTGATGACCTCGAGTTTCAGGCGAATTAAGCTCGCGTCTCGACCCTCTCCCGGACTCCGATTCGCGGTTGATTTTCCTTACCATACTCCCCGTGTGGGCCCTTGCCAACTGCTATTTGCCAAAGGTGACGGAACTCGTTAAACCGGCTTCGGACTGCCTGGCCTGCATACTGCACCCATTAAATTTTTAAGTCGGATTTTGTATGGCTTGGCAAGTTGCCCGTGCGGAAGTGCTCCTTCGCGGCTCCCCTTCCTCCCTTCTCTCGCTCAGCGTGGCCTCACGAGTACGACTTCGCCTCCATTTTCCAGACACGCGAATAATATACTTGGCATCGATTGTGCCGGTAATGATCAACTCAATGAGTGAACCCTACCTTCGAACTTCTGTGTATGTGCCCTATTTTATGACACCAGTACAGCATTCCTATTACTGGACTGGTAAACACAAACATTAAGTTATGATCAAGCAATAATGCCTGCAAGGCATCCATTTATTAATAACATTCTACGTAACTCCTTACCTTCCCTTACAAATGTTCTCTTGACATATAAATTCACAGATAAACTCGCAGATACAATAATACACATACTAAACTCACATACTTAACTCACATACTCGCAAACATAATTAGGTGGTCGGGTTGAGTACGTGCGTGCGTTTGGCTTGACCTCATAATGCCATTAATTTCGCCGGTCTGGCCTCACCGGCGCCCGCGGCCGCCCGTCGCCTGGGATCCGCGTGTGCCGCGGGAGTGACGGGAGTCTCGCCGGCGGACTCGACGAGGCACCATTAACCCTGCGCGTTCTCTTGCTCTCTCCACACTCTCCTTTTTGGTCATCAGCTCGGTTACAAACGATATAAGAGAGCGTCGCCTTCGTCTATCCAGAAGACAGCTTGCAAACGACTCTGGAGTCAACTCCCCTACCTCCAGGTATAGAAGTGTTCGTTGCACTGCCCAACGATCACTCACAAACACTGTGTGGCACGCATCATCGTGCACTGGAGGATCGCAAAACCAGCAGCTCGGGGACGGACTTCTTCCTATCCGATGGAGATAATGAGCAAAGCATCCGTGACCTGTCATCACCTGCGCCAGATTATAGGTTAGGTAACGTGCTCTATTGCTCTCCACCCACGCCTCGATGCTGGGAATCAGCCTGCGAGTCCAGGCGCCGCTCTCCGAGGTTGTCCATCGAGTTTGCCAGCGATCAAAGGTGTCATATTCCACCACCTGCGGCAGATTCACGCGCTCTTCCGGGTCCTCCGCCTCCTCGTACCCATACAAAGCGGCCCTGGCCCTTATTAACAAGTCCCACGGCATGCAACCTGACAGCGCGCACAATGCCTCTGATGAAACGGTACGATACGCGCGTGTCACGCGCAGTAACCCCAACCGCTGTGTCGATGTCAATCGCTGTCTCACACATCCGTACTCCACCGCCTCGCTCCATACCGGAGACGCATACAAAACTATAGATTCTAGCACTCGGTAATACAGCAAACGCGGTTTCGGACCGCATCCTCGTGGATTCGGTAGCAGCCACGAAAGGTGCTGCGCTACTTTCACTGCCTTCTCACGTACCCGGCTCATTTGACTATGAAAGAGTCTGCTATTACTGAACATCACTCGAGCGCGATGTCCTGATTATCGCGGCCTCGTACGATAATACAAGTCCGTCGGGTACGCGCCGCCCAGTTAAGAGCACTGCTTCAGTTTTCTCTTTCGCGAGAACCAGTCTCTCTCTCGTACCACGCCCCCACCACACGTAGGGCATGTTCTGCCAGCTCGCGCACTCTGTCTAATGATCGGGCTACTTTAAGCAGCGCCATATCATCCGCGAAACCCACGGTTGTCACGCCTGGTGGCAGCAGCACCTCCAGCAGCCCCTCGTACTATAGGTTCCACAACAGTGGTCCCAACACTGATCCTTGTGGCACCCCACCAAATACAGCTGCTTCCACCCACTCACCGCTTGGCGTTCGGGTTCCCACTCTTCGCTCGCTTAAATAGCTACGTAACATATCCATTATTATCGTCGGAAACCCACGGCGCTCGGCTGCAGCCAGGATGCGGTCCCAACGCACTGTATTAAATGCATTTTTCACATCCAGGGTAATTAGCAGACAGTGATTTCGCCCTCTGCGCGCACGATCCCACTCCGACATGACCACCTTCATCGCCTGATGAGTTGATCTGCCCTCCGTGAACCCAAATTGACGCATCGACAGCCCTCCAGACAGGCGAATCGCTTCTAGCATTAACACGCGCAAAGCATATTCGAAACACTTCCCCATGTCTGACAGCATGCAAAGCGGTCGAAGGTCGGAAAGAGAATTACAGGCTTTCCCGGCCTTCGGTATTAAAGCCAGACGCCCTACTTTCCAAGCCCTTGGAAAGTATCCTAGCCTCAGACAGGAATTGAAAAGGGCACAAACCCAGCCGGATGCAGTGTTACGCAGAACGTGAACGGCCTCGCCAGGGATTTCATCTGGACCCGGAGCTTTTCCTTTCTTCAACATCCCCATTGCGTACCTCACATCTTCGTTCGTGAACACGTCCCCCTGGCGCGAGTTGCCCTCCCCTGGGCTTTAGCATCTCTTTCTGGTGTTAGGAGGAACAGCGCTTGACCCTGCGGCTACCCCCGCGATCTCGCGTGCGTTGGATGCCGACGACGTTGACGCTCCTTCCTGACGAGGCCAGATCAATGAAGCCTGCGCTGCTTCTTCTCCTCTTGCTTCGTCTTCCTTCTCTTCTTCTACTGCACTACTCCTTGGGATGGCAGCCTCTTCTTGTTGCTCCTGCTCCACCACGAAAAGCGCGGACACCGTTGCGTGGAACTCCTCTCGGTTGAGGCGAACCAGGGGCGACTTCCCCTTCAGACGATTCATGACCGCCTTGTAGGGTTTCCTCCACGGATCTTCTTCGATAGTCGAGACCATCTCACTCCACGATGCCTCTTTAGCTCGACGCAATGCCAAGGATAAGGCACGTCGGCTTTCCAGCATCTCCATGCGATACGGGTGCGCCTGCTGTCGTGCTGCCGTCGGGCTCCGGCGAGCCAGCTTCTGCCAGCGGTGGCGGAGACGCTTTGCTTGGAGGCAAAGATCTGCTATCTCCTGGCTCCACCGTGGTACATTTTGTATTTTCCTCCTCTTGCGGGTCGGCAATGGTGGACGCGGTTGACTGAAAGAGCGTCTCTAACTCCTCAATCATCTCATCAATTTCGGCCACGGTGCACAGCGGCGGTAGCGCGGACTGTTCCGATGGACCGGCTGCTGCAGCTCCTCTCTCTTGACTACGTTGAACTGTTGGATCCAAGGATCCTGGCATCGGTAACAGGCCGCTCACTATTTCCCTCCACGCCTCCATGTCCGGGCGACCTAGTCTCGCCTCCCAAAGAGAATCCTCGGGCGAACCAATAGCCTCTGGTCTCGTTTTAAATCGATGAATAAGATAGCGATGATAGGATAGCGCGTGGACACTGTGGACCTAGATATTCGATCGTGGAGGCTGCGGCTACCCGCAAGGGCATCGATTCGAGAACCCACGCCACCACGCTCGAATGACGGGCCTCCGTGACTTGCCACGGGCATCAGCCCTGTTTGCTCGGAGAGCGGGCATTGAAATCCCCGGCGATTATAATCGGTTTCCTAACACTTGACAGACATGTCGCAAGACCCCGTAATTGACCTTCAAAGCTTTCTATAGTCAGTGATGGTGAGAAGTAACAACTCACTATCACAAACTCGCGAGTCTCCAATGCCACGCATCCGTCTGTCTCAAACACCTTTCTAGTCACCCCCATGTCGCAGCTAGGACGATTCGTATACCACACGGAGGCTGAGCTGCTCCTGTCCTGATGCCAATTCGGATGAGGATTAAACGGCTCACTGATGACGACTATATCCGCGCGAAACTCGTTCACGGCCTGCCACAAGAGATCCTGTGTCGCGCGGCATCTGTTTAAATTGATCTGCAGTACGCTGAACGCAGACATGTTTTTCTCTTCTCTTTCTTCTTCGGCTCGGAGATTTAGCAGCACAGTAACGTAGCTATCGGAACAAAAGGAAACGGGCACTCTTAAGTACAAGGATCTACATTTAAGTCGAACTGAACTGACATGGCAGTGATCAACACTTACTGCGACTTGTAACGGCAATGACAACCCCGGTTATGACCCTCACGGTACAAGGATCCTAAACCACAGCAAATAATGAGTAACATGGGTTCGGAAAGCGAAGCAAATGACTTATGATCTATAACTTAAGGGGGGCGTTTCATTTTTTCGGCGGAAAAAAACGAATTTTTTGGGAATTTTTTTCAGCAAAACTACGCAGTATATTAATTTCATCTTTGGTGCATCTTTTGACAATATATTTGTGTACTTAAAAATATTTTTATTATTAAAAATATTACATTGTGTTCGTTGTAAACTTGGATGCCGCGAGGGGTGCCTCTTTTGCTGGCGTGCACGATATCAGTTGTTACGATTATCTGAAGCCAATAAATCCATTGGTATTTTGTTCTGTATACATGTAGTTCTCGCATGAACTAGAACTATGAAAAAAAATGGTTTTTGAGCAAATGGCAGCTTGTCAAACTTGGATGATCGATTTTACTCTTAAAATTGGTAACTGTTATTGCGATAAAAAGAAATATATACAATGTATCACTTTTTCCCTAGTTCAGACGATAAAGGGATGTTTTGTGAACATACAGTTAAAATTTCAAGTCAATCGATTGAATAGTTTTTTAGAAATCACGACCGCCAGTTGTAGAAAACCTGTTTCGAGAAAAACGCGTTTAAAGTTGCTGCGCGCTCCATAATATACCTGCGTGCCGAGTCGGTTTACTGTCTATAACTTTCACAATTTAATTAGTTTTGAATTGAAACTTTGTATAGATATTCTCAAGACTTCAAACTACAAAATTACGTAAAAAAAAAAAAATCGATTTTTTTCACCGAAAAAATGAAACGCCCCCCTTAAATCTGAATCAATAGGGGGAAAAGAAAGGAAGGGAAAGAGAATAAGAGAAAGGAAGGAAAAAGGGAAGGGAAAAAAAAGGGGGAAAGAGGGGGAGAAAAGGGAACAACTGTAGCACGGAAGGGATTGTTTCAACTGACTCGCATCAATCTGCGTGCATCGCCCTCCCTCTCCGCCCTGCCCTATCAACTTAATTCAACTCACGCAACCCAATCCAAGGATGAAGCGCGACAGCGGGCTGACCTGACCCGACTTAGAAACAAGTCATGGAACCACTCGACAACGTGAAGCGAAGTCAAGCCAAGCCAGGATTTAACTGAATATATTTAAGTAATTAAGCTAGTCAAGATCGAAATAATTCAATCAACTTCATGAAGAGTAAGGATAGAACTAAGCAATTAGTATCAGGACACCGGCAAACCGAACAGCTACTTACAGTCGGCATTCGGCCAATATCCAGCATGGTTGACAATCAAGGACTAACCAGCTACGTATTAATAGGAGCAACGGCAGCGGAAGTAACAGCAACATCAGCAACAATGGTAGTGTTTAAACGGGCAGGCTGAACAAACAAGGATGGTGCGATAAACGTTAATCGACAAATGATCACTCAATACTTACTTACTCAGCGATGCTTGTCGTAGGATGACTGATAGTGATCGGCTGCGTCGCTCTTCCTCTGTTTTACTCCTCCTTCCTCTTCTTCTTCACCCGCCTCTGCTATAGACGCGTTGGCGCGTGGGCGTTGACGGCGACAGCGGGTCCTTTTCGCTGCGAGGATGAGCAATGAGCTGTGGTGTGTTGTGCTGATCTGCTGCGCTTAGTTATGGCCAATAACCCCTCACTGCACCACGGCGCACGTATCGACGCACGCGCATTGCTCCAAGCTTCGATTCGGAGCAGCACAAACAGCGCGAACTAGCGACTTCCCCAGTTAGAAATGTACTAAATGAAGGCCCCTACGAGGTGCCCGAATTTATATCCAGAGCGGCCGGCAATCGTTGTGGCTGGGGGAACCTGCGAGGGGTAGTCCCTCACCCTTGAGCCCCGCTTTCGAGACACGCGCTTCGGCACACTCCCCTCGCTTTCTCGCCGCCCCTCGATCGAAGCAGCGGTCTCGTGGTCGTCTTCAACAAAGCTCGGCAACCCAAAACTTACCAAGCCTTCGGTGAAAGGACCTAATCAAGTCAACATTAATAACGTGAATAAATTACAATTAAATCAATTGCACTCACTGATCAATAACGGTCAAGGGTGTTGACTTAATAAAGCATAGACTAGACTTTCGATTATATCAGATCCTATTTGCTGTGGAAGTATAGAATCAAGTCTCCCCTGGAGGCGGGGGTTACAGAATATGTACGTCTCCAGCCTCCCAAGCCTGTCATCAAAGGCGACTTAAAAGGCACCGCGCGTTTAGCCCCTCTAGATAGGCAGCAACAAGCCGACATGCACGGATGAGGCCCGTTCGTATCCCTTCGGACACCGGCCGATGGGTGACTCGTTGACCCGGTTCCGGCCGCTACCTGCGAGTGGGTGACGTAATCCGCTCATCACCTGCTCGTACGTGCCTCTCACCCGCCTGACGAGGCGCCCTAATACTTCTAGCTCTCACGTCTAATCTTAAATTCCAATCTTGATAACACAATTCTATGATATGCTCCTTTTTCCGAACACCTACTTCTCTCTTTGGAAACAAATTTTGAAAGCAATCCGCACCAACTTTCTCTCGCGGAAATTGTATCTAGTTACCTCCGTATTTAATGATAAGGTTAAAATTCAAGGTTTGACCCGTATCAACTCTCAATTATAATATTATCGCGGTCTTCAACTGCGGATCACCAATTCTAGTTCCCTGCCAATTTTAGATTTTGTTGAACTTTGAACTCTATTACATTTTTCAAATTACATCTTACTCAATTTAATCAAATTTAATTTAAATCGCATTTTCTGCGGCGTACGATCTCCAATCAGCGCCCTCGAATCTCGGACGCATTCTGCTCGCGTCTCGGCTCTCCTCCGGATCCCGACTCGCGGCTTCTTCTCTGATCTCCCCCCCGGCGCTCGTTCTTTGCGGCATCCCGTGCTTGATCTTTCCCTCTTGCTGTACCTGCTGGGCAGTGGAGCGAGATCGATCGGCCCGATTCTTCCTCTTGCTGGCCGACTCTCGACGAACCATGACCCTATCTTCTCTATTTTTTTGGACCCTCCTGCTGTACGAGAATATGTAGCTCCCTCCATGCGGCATCTCCTACACACCCACTACACCTTGATAGTCAGGCACGGGTACTTTTCCGACATGACTCCCGCGCCCGTCAGCGTGCCCCTGCATATTTATTTTTTGTCAGCTACGCTTCACGTGAACAATACATCTCCGACTTCTTTATTTTCCTTATTGTTTCCATTCTCCTTTGTCTCCATCTGGTCGCTCGAGCAGGCCTCCTAGTTTATGCTACTGCCTTACTCTGCTTTACTGCTTCACTGTACTTACACTCTATTACTCTATTATTCCTTGCGGACTCGCACCGCTTTGTCCCTACGTCGCCTCCTTTAGCGCCTTGCTCCTCATTGCCCGTTTATTACCCATCACCTACTTTATCGCCTACACTACCCGACACCTGGTACAGCTTAACTCCAAATGTACCGTATGCCGCTTTACAAACTTTCCGCTTACAGCTGTTTCTGACTGTTTTTCGTTGTTCTCTACCGTCCTTTTTCCCTATTCCTCCATTTATGTTTTTATTTATGTTTTTATTTCACCACTATTTTCACCTTTTACATTCTGCTCAGGATCCACACCCATTCTTACTGTACACATCTGCTTTTACTTTTAAACTTTCAGTTTCTATGTGTTATGTTATCTTAATTCAAGATTCTCAGAACCCCCTTAATTTCAAGTACAATTCATCTCCTTGATCACCCATTTTAGCCTCCCCATAACTTTAATTCTAAGATAACGATCATTTATTCATCTACATCGCATCCGCACAAATTATATTTAATTACTTTTAGACTACGATTCCCGCGATCAACTCTGCCCTCAATTTAAATTCAATTTAAAATCCAAATCCAGAACTCCTCCCGGATCTCAAGTCTAACATCAACACAATTTCACAACCACAAATCATAAAGCTTAATTTGTCACTAATCTTAAATCGTGGAAACTTCTAGCTCTAACACATTTACTGTGGAAGACTACATCCCATCCTCCCCTGGAGGCGGGGGGTTACAGAATACGTCTCCAGCCTCCTTGGCTTGTCGTAAAAGGCGACTAAAAAGGAATCGCGCGCGAAGCCCCTTCAGATCGGCAGTATCGGACCCTTTGTACACGAACACGGTTCGTTCGCACCCCCTTTAGACGCCGACCGACGGCTGACCCATTGACCCAGTTTCGGCCGCTACCTCCGAGCGGGTGACGTAATCCGTTCATCACCCGTTAGTACGCGCCTTCCACCCGACCAACGAGGCGCTTAAAACTGCTAGCTTTCGTGCCTAATCTAAAATTCAAATTTCGATAATCCCATTTTAATACATGCTACATTTCCCGAACATCTACCTCTCTCTCCGACAATTAATCTTGAAAGCAATCTGCACCAACTTTCTTTCGCGAAAATTGTATTTAATTACCTTTAAAATTAATTTTCATGGCAAATTTAAAATTCAAGGTTTTGGTTCGTATGAATTCTTAATTATAATATTAATGTGGTTCTTCAAACACGAAACATCAATTCTAGTTTTCTGTAAATTTTAGATTTTGCTAAATTTTGAATTTTATTACATTTTAATTTCTTTACATTTCATCAATTTAATTAAATTCAATTAAAATCGCATTAACATGACGCGCGATCCCCAATCAGTGACCTCTAATCTCGGACGCATTACGCTCGCGTCTCGGCTCTCTCCCGGATTCCGACCCGCGGCTTCTTCTTTGATCCCCTCTCTCGCGCTCGCTCTTCATAGCATCCCGAGCTCGATCTTTCCCTCTCACTGTACCTGCCGTGCAGTGGATCGAGACCGGCCGGCCTGAACCTTCCTCTCGCTGGCCGACTCTCGGCGAACGACGACCCTTCTTACTCTTCCCCTTAGGTTCTCTGATTGCATCCGCACTATACGTAGCGTTCCGCTTACGGTGCCCTTACACACATGTAGTATAGAATTGAATGAACTGAATGGATGGACGAATGCATGTGACAAACGACAGGAGCATACCGAGCGCTACCGCGTGCTCTCGCATGAGCATTCCTTCGTTCGAAAAATTTTTCGCGTCCTCTCCCATGCCCGGAATTCGCCCATCGACAGATTTAGCTCACCCAAATGTGTGTTGCGGTCGATGGTGTCCAGGCAACCCAAGACCTCCTTTCGCTCGCTATCATGCGTGCATTCCTCAGTGCGCGTAACCAATTCCAGGCCCGAAATCCGCCCATCGAGAGGCTTAGCTCACCCAAATGTGTGAAGCGGTCGCTGGTGTCCAGGTGGCTCGGGCTCTCCTCTCTCTCCTACACATCTCCTGCGGAAACATACGGGTAGGGATAAACGATTCTTCAAGGATAATGCACAGTTCCGGCGGTGTGTACGCACAGCGGCTGTAGAGTGTCCACCAACGCACTCTATCCCTTCTGTGGCTAAATGAAATCACCGTCGGTCAAAATAGCCTGCGTTATAAGCGGAGGTACGCTGGGGCTTACCGGTGACGTTCTTGGACGACTGAACGCCTTTAGGTCGTCCAAGTCGGTCGATGTGTAAGCAACATCGTGGCTACACAGAATGCTCTCCATTAAAGCCCTCTGGGGTTGCCGGAGGTATCTGTGGCCGATACGGAGCAAGTTTTTAGTGGGTATTGGGGTACTGTAACGATCCAACTCAGGGAAACTTGTTTTGGTATGTACCTTTGCGTTCCACACTGCCCGAGACCCCTCCTAACCCGACGGGTTCCTCCCTTACGCAAATGTATTTTCTTGCTGTCCAAATATTTAAAAAAAAAAACAAAAAAAAGGTTAGGTTAGGTTAGGTTAGGTTAGGTACCCCCAGTTCTTGGGCCAGGTGGTGGACACGTTGTTTCCTCGTGACGACGGTAGCCACCCCTGGCCCCCGCCGGTCCAAGTGGAATGGACCGACGACATGGGCGTCACAGAGGGGGGTAGCTGGCCGAGCCCGTTAGGCGCATGGGGGCTCGGAACACCGCTCCGGGCCCCGACGGCGTTCCCGGCCGGGCCTGGGTATTGGCCCTGCGCGTCCTTGGACCGCGACTGAGACGCCTCTTCAGCGCCTGTCTTAAGGAGGGTGTATTTCCCTCCGCATGGAAGGTTGGACGACTGGTCCTGCTAAGAAAGGAAGGACGGCCCGCGGAGAGTCCCTCCGCGTACCGGCCCATACTTTTGCTCGACGAGGTCGGGAAGCTTTTAGAAAGCGTTGTAGCTGACCGCCTCGAAGAGCACCTATCCCGGGTAGGCCCTGATCTGGCCGGGTTGCAGTACGGTTTTAGACGGGGGCGCAGCACCATTGATGCGATCGACTCGCTGCGCTCCCAATGCGACTCGGCCACGTCCCGAGGCGGGGTGGCGTTGGGCGTTTCACTCGACATAGTGAACGCCTTTAACACCCTGCCGCATGCGGTCATAATGGGGGCACTCGCTGAACATGAAGTGCCTCCAGTACTGAGAAAGATGATCGGGGACTACCTACGGGATAGATTCATCGAGTATGTGGGCCGGGACGGACGTGTCTATCGGAGGGACGTCGACGAGGGTGTATCCCACGGGTCCCGTTTGGGGCCCCCATTGTGGAATGTGGGGTGCAACGCAGCTTTGCGGGTCGTGGTCCCGGACGGTGTAAGCATTACGTGTTTTGCAGACGACACACACATGTTAGCCACCGGCCGGGACTGGGGTAGGACCAGTCGTCTAGCGGAGGTTGGCGTGGCTGCCGTCGCAGCAGCGATCCGGAGGCTGGGGCTACGGATAGCGCCCCACAAGACCGAGGCACTGTGGTTTTACTCGCCTCGGCGTGGGGTTGCACCGCCGCTCCAGTCTTGGATCCGGGTAGGTGACACCAGGGTCCAGGTGGGTGAGGGGTTCAAGTATCTTGGCTTCCACCTGGACAGCCACTGGCACTTCGAAAGGCATTTCGACCGTCTTGCCCCCTGATTAGACATGGTAGCAAACGCCCTTGGGCGGGTGCTGCCCAATATCGGGAGGCCGAGCGAGAAGGTTCGCCGACTTTACACGGGTATCGTACGGAGCGTGGCCATATATAGCTCGCCCATATGGGCTGAAGCCCTGATGGCGTCTCGCCGCAGCCAAACTGTGATGCGGCGAGTGGAAAGGAGGATGGCCATCAGGGTCGTGAGGGGATACCGCACGATCTCCCACGCAGCGGCGATGACTCTGGCGGGTCTCGTACCATTCAAGTAGGAGGTGGAGGCCTGCGCCACGATTTTCTGACGCTTGCGCGGTCTCCGCCAGGCTGGAGAAGACCCGCTAGAGCGGGCGGTCGAACGGGAATGGAGGTGCCAGGCCCGACAGGATGCCCTGAACCGGTGGCGTCGCGAGATAATCGCGAGTGGCGCCGCCGGCCAGCGAGCGGTCGGAGCGGTCCTGCCCGTCATCAAGAAATGGCGGGACCGCGGCATTGGTCGGATCACCTTCCGGACCACACAGGTGCTCACCGGGCATGGTTGCTTTGGTGACTTCCTGTGCCGGATTCGTAGCGCGGCGACGGCTATATGCCATCACTGCGGGGCGGGGCGGGACTCCGCGCAACACACACTGGAGCACTGTCCAGTGTTTGCGCGGGCCCGTCACGCCCTGCAGTGCGAGTTGGGGGAGGATCTCCCGCCGGCGAGCGTGGTAAGAAATATGCTCGCCGGCGAGGATCAGTGGAGGGCGATGACCTCCTTCTGTGAGGAGGTCATCGCCTTGAAGGAGGAGGCGGAGCAGGGTCGGCAGAGAGCCCACCCAGACCCCGCCCGCAGGAGACGGCGCCGTCGGGGGAGGCCCTCCGACGGCACATTGAGCTGAGGAGGACGGGGCGGTGGGCCTTGATAATCCTGCCCACCACCCCTTACAAGATGAGGGGGGGGGCTTCGGCTTCCCCCCCAAAGTAGGCAAAGTGGGGGGAGGCTTCGGCCTCCCCCAGGGTGATAGGTTGGGGGGGAGTTTTGGCTCCTCCCCAAAGCAGATGTAGTGGGGGAAGGCTGCGGCCTCCCCCAGGTGGTTTTGATGGGGGAGGGGCTAGCCCTCTCCCCCCATCACAGATCTAGCGGCTCCCATTTGGAGTCGCTGGGCCGCAGGTGGCCGGGGCTGGGGCCCCGGTCGCCATTGCACGCGGCCCGAGGAGTGGCCGGCGTCGGGTGTGGCCCTGACGTTGGCGGAGCAGGCACTTAGGGGGAGGGTCAAAGGTTAGATCCTCCCCCGAGATGGGGCGCTATGCGTCAAGGGTGGGGGGGTCCCGGTGTTGTTCGTTAGAGGTCCCGGGGCCCTTACCACAGCCCTGTGCAGGTCACCGTGGGGGTTTTAGCCGGTAAAAATCCGGCACTGCCCCGGTCCCTCTCCAGGGGGGCTGGTGGCGTCTTAGGTTAGGTTACGTTAGGTTAGGTTAGGTTCCACGGACCTGGTCAAGTGTACTGGCTGGGCGGGGAGGTGATACCCCGACGTCGCGCGTCCCCAGGTGGCGGATAGGGGAATGCTCGCCATGCACTTTTCGGAGTGCATGTATGGTAGGAGTGAAATAAAATAGCTCCCGCGGACCAAACACCAAGGGAACGAAAACCCATCAAAACCTCCCCTGTGACTGGGGGATAGAATACAGGCACGGTAACCCCTGCCTGTCGTAGGAGGCGACTAAAAGGGGGGCGCTTGCTGCTGTCGACGTAGCCTCGCAGATGACCCGGGGTGATGCCGGTGGGATCTACGGATCCTGGGAGGGCCTCCCTTGCCGGTACGGCCTGGGTCGGAGAGGCGAAAAGGTGGCTGCAGCGTCGTTGAGTTCTCCAGGGGCCAGGCTGCGTGGCAGTCTGGTGCGGGTAACGAACCCGGAGTGCCCTAGCAATCATACCGTAACCCAGTGGTCACGTTTCGCTGGAACGGGGGGCTTGCCTTCATTGGTCGGCCCGCGAGGATGACAACCTCTACAAAAAATCCCTAGCCCCAAGCTGCGGTGCGCGGTGAGGCCGGCGTGCCCGGAGTAAGCGCCAGGCATGGCTGATGGGTGCATCAGTCTCTAGCGGCCAGCCCCGGGGTACCTGGCGACCCCCCGGGTGTACTAGCCTTACCCGGGTAAGGCGGCTCTGCCCGGATGGACCCATGGACCGACCCTCTCGTGGGACCATTATGGATGGAATTACTAAATCAACAAATAAACAAACTGGACTGGATTTAACGGAAACGACCATGGCTACGAATCAGGACGTGAGACAGGCAGCTAGCGAGGTGGACCTGGTGCTGCCCGGCACTAGTGGAGCGACGGATGCGCGCCAGCTATCCGTTCAACTTTCTAGGGTGGACGCGGAATGGTCTACCTTGAGGTAGGGGCGAAGTAGAGGCGGGGTCTCCCCGGCGGCCTCGGACGCCGCTGCATCTCGGGACGGCGAGGCCTCCGACGTGTCAGTCGCTTCGACTGTGTCCTTGGAGAGACGGCCGGCGAAGAGAAGTGGCCGTCCGCCGACCACCGGCGTGTACTCGCAACTCGCCGCGGCGAAGCAAATGCTCCAGGAGGTGCAACGCCAGGAGCTGGAACTCGCGGAGGAGAAGAGGGCACTGGACCCTGCCGAGGACCCTCCCGAGCCGAGTCGAAGTAGCAGGTCCCTCCCCGATCTTGAGGACCTGGCGGAGGAGTTCAGGCATGTCCCGACCGTCGACCTAGCCGCCCAGGCCCTGGAATTCTGAAGGGAT